>NW_006439568.1:23740887-23769632 GCF_000325575.1 Pteropus alecto | reverse complement strand
CATTCATTTTAGGGCTCTTGCATGAACCCCAAACAGGAAAGCATCTTTCGTTTGTTGTATAAACATTTTGTAACATGTCAAGAAAGTTCTCTTCCTGGGGGGCCATATCGCTAAACATGGAAAAGTGTTTGAGGTCATGGGAATTTATCTGTTCGGGAAAAGTTAAGACTGAAAATCCCTTGGTTGTCTTATGCTAGATTTATTGTTTTGTTCATCATTAATATGATATTTCTTTCTTTTCAGAGATAGACTACTGTGCCTCACCTGATCATGGGTGTCAGCATGAGTGTGTTAACACAGATGATTCCTATTCATGCCGCTGCCTAAAAGGCTTTACCCTGAATCCAGATAAGAAAACCTGCAGAAGTAAGTGGCCCCGGGTATTGGAGAAGGGCTTGTTCCACTAAATGCCCCTAGTTTTCCTTTACACTGCAAGACTCGAGCAAGGTATATTTGTATGCAGCATTTATGCTTACCAATATTATTCTGCCCTTTTTTTTACCTTTGTCTCACCTGATCCTGTGATGGAGATGATTATTAGAGATTGAATAGACTAGGTCTGCCTGTTGGATTCATTTAGCAATGTCGAGGCCCAACCCGAAGCTCGCAGATCTAAAGTGGGGTGCACTCTCCCTCCTCCTTACCCCCACAACTCGCATTTAGAACTTTGAGAACAAAAGGCTGGGCCCAGAGACAAGAGGTAAAAGGAGGTGGTTTCTTTCAGTCCTGCAAGATAAGACACTTGATAGCTGCTAAGGGGGGGAAATTGCAGCTCTGTCCTCTTTGATAGGAAGGAAGAAATAAAAAGACTATGGAGCAACCCCACACCATTCAAGGGGTACATCAGTGGTGTCAGCAGGGTGATATTAAGGATGTGATTCAAATGCCTGTCATCTGGCACATCAAGGGACCTGTCGGGAATCTGGAGCATGGACCCCAATGGAATCTCTTTAAACCAGACTCTCCCCGAGAGACCACTAGAATGGGAAGTCCACAAGGACAGAGATTCTTATCTTTTCCTCATTCTTAAATCTTCGACACCTCTAGGTTTTAGTACATATAAGTATATACAACACGGTATTTATTGAATGAATGAATGAATCAGTAAATGAATCTCTCTGAGATTTGTCTTTCTGGAGAAATTGCAGCTATTATGTGAATTACTCAATCTTGTTGGAAAGATGGCCTTTTAAAGACAGGCAAGTTGTGAATTTTTTCATAAAGTATTCCCATAGCCCATACTTGGACACACTGTATCGTTTGCGTTCTCCCGGCAGTGTGGTGCACAGAACCCGTTTAGTATGTATATCCTCATGTGCTCCTTCATCTACTTCTTGGTGATATGTACAGCAGTTCTGCATCACAGGACTGAGTTTTCAAAGATTTGATTGTGTATCTTTTTTGAAAAGGACTGCAGGCTGTGTGACTGAATCCAGATAAGCCACGTTCTGCTTACAGCACATACGGACTTAGATGCTCACTCTCATAAGTGTTAAACCTTGAACACTGGCAGATGGTGCAGAGCCCATATTTTGAAACAGAGCTGGCCTTATGAAAAATAATTCCCACTCTCTTGCCTGGGTACAAACCCTGGAAACATTCAAGCATGAAGTGGGAATTTTAACTGAGAGCATTCAGAATGTGAAAACAATTAAATGGAATATTTTCCATTAGACCACACATGCATACAATATGTTGGAGGGCCAACTTTTCTGGCTTGGCCACTCCTCTCTGTGCTATTCACACCTTTTTCTAGGGTTGAGTGTGTCCGTGACTGACTACACCCACTCACAGGATTCATATTTATGGACCAAAACTCCATAAATATGTGGGAGATAATTAGATCTGGTTCATCTCAGACTCTCATTGTGGTTGCAAGCTTCATTGTGCGTTACTAATGAAGGGAAGAGGAAACAAGTGGCCATCAGCAGAGGGAATCTGCTTGAAGCTCGACATCTCGTACCAATTATCTAAGATTCCCTCCATCTCTGCCACTCCCTCCACATCTTGCCTGGCGAGGCACTAGGAATAAGAGGAGGGTCCAAGGCAGTGCACATATCACTATCAAGGGAGGAAGGAGGCCAAGTACAGAAGGGCGAGTGGAAAGGAAGTGACCATTTGGGAGTAAGTAGTTTGACCACCACAAAATGGTCCACAGATGGGCCGGTTTGCAGATTCGGGCCCAGTCCAAAGTCCCTAATGCTCATTCACGTATATATTCAGCAATTATAGCTCCATTTCCTCTTTATCCAGGTGCCCTACTTTTTCATCCAAAAAAAAATGGAATTTGTTCCTAAAACCCAATGTCCTTCTCCCAATATCCTGCCTCATAGTTACATTTTCCATTGTCTTTGCTGCAGACCTGACCTTCCTCCTGAGGTCAGCCTCTTAGAGCTGCCCCTGACGATGTTTGCACTCGGTTGTTTATGGCAGACAGCACTCACCGTCTCTCTGGAGCATTACATGGAAGAGGGAAGCAAAGAAATTGGGTTTAAAATCTGGAGTTTGTTATTAGGAGTCTGAAGATCTCAAAAGTATTATGAATCTTGAGCTCAGGGTACAGCCATTTACATTTAAGAGTCAGTTAATGGATGTGAGCTATTTTCAAATCTAATAAGAAATCTATTTTTCAAAGGAATTTGATGTCATCCAATTAAACTGGGAAAAAGTTCAAACAGTTCTACTAAAGAAAAGATTCTGTGCCAGGATTTGTTCTTCCTCTTCATCTGGGCACAGTTTCTTTTTCTGAAAAGTCCTGTCATTGATTTAAAGCATAAATTATTAAGGTGGTGGTGCAACGTGCAGGCGCCGCGACCGGCCTGGCTGTCTAGGTGGGGCCCCGGGGTGGACTCAGTTATCAGTGTGACCTGCATGCTGGGCTCCAGGACTGCTCGTGCTGGCACCATGGCCTGTGCTCCCTGTAGCCAAAGATATCACACCCTAAAGACCTGGGATGGTGTCCACAGGTGGCACTGAGCTGGGAGACCTGGCAGTATCACTCATACTGGCCGTGCGACCTTGGACAGGCTGCTTTACTTTTCAGCACTGGATTTCCTAAACCAAAGGAACATGACTTCCTGCTTGAGCATTTGCTATCAGTCTGATTTTTCTGAAACTATCTGTGCTACTCAGTTGGCATTATGATTTACTCGCTGGGGTCACTGATCCTTCCTGTTTTTATGTGTTACTTCTCAGTGCGGTCTCCAACTTATAAGCACTATTTATTTTGCTATCTGACAGTTCAGCCGTCTGACCTCACAGGAGTTTATGGACACTCTGAGATTTACCAGATAAAGCTACACTCAGGCCTGGCCCATATGTAGCACTTCACAGTTAGTGAGGAGGCTGAACCAGATATGGGTGCATAGTGGCTACTCAATAAATACTGAATGAATGAATGAATGAGTGAGTGAATGCATACCTAAGTGACACACATGTGAAGAAATGACTCAAGCATGTAAAGAAAGCAAAGGTCTACAGTTAAACCTGCACTATGAAGAACCATTTGGAGAGGAGTTGTTTTTGAATTGCTGTTTGCCAGATAGCTGAGTAATAACCTCTTCAAGAATCTAAATGTTTTTCAGTTTAATTATTTGGTATGTATCCTTCTTAAAGACAATGCTGGCTTTTTAAAAACTGTGGTAAAATATATATAACAAAATTTCCCATGTAACCATTTTTAAGTGTTCAGTTCAGTGGTATTACTTATATTCACATTATTGTGCAACCATCATCACCCAGTTGCAGAGCTTTTTTACCCCCCGAACTGAAATCCCGTACCCATTAAACAATAGCACCTCAACCCTCTCTCCCCTGGGCCCTGGCAACCACCCTTCTATTTTCTATCTCTATGAATTTGACTACTCTGGGTACCTCATAAGCCAAATCATATAATATTTGTCTTTTTGCTTATTTCACTTAGCATAATGTCTTCAAGGTTCACCTATGTTGTAACATGTGTCAGAATTTTTTTCCTTTTTAAGGCTGAATAATAGTCCATTGTATGTCTATACCACATATTGTTTACTTGTTTATCTGTCAATAGACACTTAGGTTGCTTCCACCTTTTGGCTGTTGGGCATAATGCTGCTATGAATGTGGGTATACACATATCTGTTTGAGTCCCTGCATTCAGTTCTTTTGGGTGTATATCTAGGAATAAAATTGGTGGGTCAAATGGTAATTCTATGTTTAAATTTGGAGGGAACTTCCATACTGCTTTAATAGTAGCTGAATGCTGACTTTTTGAAACAGCATTTGCTGAAGACAATTTCACCTTTCTCTGATGGTATAATGAGGTGATTTCCTGCAGGCTGTACACTATGTGGCCCCAGACTGTGGCCTCAGACTTTGTGTTCTGTGTCTGTTTGCTTGGTTGGTTGGTTATCTGTTTGTGGCCAATGTTTTCTTGCCGGGCCTATTTTTCTTCATTGAGGCTCTTTGCTTATTTCCTGGCATTCAGTCTGTTCCACACAAGGCTGTTGATTCGTTCCAGGCTAATGAAATGAAACTGCACACGGCTAACCATATTCTGCCTTTCCTCCTGCAGGATGGATGGGTTATGGAGAGAGTATCAAGGGGTCAGTGACAGTCGTAGTGGCATCTCTTCTCTGAGGCATGTCATGGGAGTGCTTTCTGTGTGCTCAGTCTGCGGCCACTTCTCATAATCTGTGATGTGGACAGGTCCCTCACCTGCTACCCGAGAGGGCAGATCATAGACCCTTTAAAGGATGGGTCTGCGGTCCCTCAGGTGTGGGTTCCTTTTTCACAGCTGCATTTTAACTAGCCGTGGGATCTTAAGTAAGTTACTAACCTCTTCAAAACCCCTGTTTCCTCATCTTTAAAATACGGAAAATAATAGCACATACTTTTAGAGTCAAGTGAAACTCTTAAGCACTTAGAGGTGCTTACAAAATGATAGCAACTGTAATTGTCATTGGTAACTTTATTATTGGACTGCTTCTAATGATGCAGTCATTAGAAAGACAAAAATAATATAGTCCCTGCTTGTGGAACTCAGTCTGTGAAGCGGGTATTGAGGCATCTCACACACACACACACGCAGACGCGTGCAAGCTACATGACCATTTTGATGAATGCTGTGAGAGAGGTCCTGTAGAAAGAGCTGACTTCCTGGAGCGGTCTCACCAAGGGTGTTAAGGAGGGAATGATGTTTTGCTGACTGTGAAGGAAGATAGAGGTTAACGACAGCAGTGAAGAGTCATTGAAGCAAGAGGCAGATGTGTGTTCTGTCTTCAGGTTATTTGTGTATGTACATCTCCTCAAATGCTTTTGGGGCAGAGATATAATAAAAATAAAATGTGTTCTTTCTCAGTTCATTACTTCCTGGCTTCAGATCATTTCCCTTGTATCAGTTATGGTGCTTTTTAGTCATGCAAAACAGAAAATCCAACTCATGGTACCTTAAGCAATTTAAGGACATTTGCTTTTACCTAACAGACCCAGAGATGGTTGATCCCAGGGTCGGCTCAGTGACTCAGTGATGCTATCAGGAACCCAGACTCTTTCTGTCCCTTTACTCTGCTATAGCATGTTGACTTTTCACCCTCACATCTGTCACCTCATTGCTGTAAGACAGCTGCTGCAGCTCCAGGAATCATAACTAGATCCAAAGACAGAAATGAAAGAGGATAGAAAAAGGCATTTCTCTTCATACATCTTTGTTGTTTCGGGAAGGAAAATCTTTCCTTAGGGGCCCCAATAAATTTCTCCTTATGTCTCAGAACTAGGGCATAGCCCCACCCTTGACCAATCACTGGCAAAGGAGAACATGGTTGCCATGCTGGCTTAGGTCAGCTGTGCTTCATATCTTGAGGGTCAGGGTTCTAGCCCCAAGAAGACAGGGTAATGGTTGTTGGCAAGGCAACCAGCAGTGTCTGCCACATTCCCAGAAAAAAGAACAATGCAGTTAAACCAATCCAGCCTGGCCACTGACATTGGTGGTGACCTTTCTCCCCTATACCAGACTCTTAAAGGCCCTCCACAAGCTTACAGATCTCCATCTCTCCCATCGCCTGTTCCGTGTGAGGTCTTGTGGTTTTAGCATATTCTACCAGGAAATGAAACTGCTAATTGGCTGCTGAACAGCAAAACTGCTCAACAGCCTGGATGGGGGCGCGAATATTACTGTGGGACAAAACTGAACCCCTGGAGCAGCATCAGAGACACATGTATCTTCTCCAGGTTTTTGGCGTGGATGCTGTCATGGCCTGAGTGACATTAAGCACTTGGACTCTTCTTTAATGTAACTGCCATTTTCTGCCTCTCCTAAGTAGCTGGATAACTTTCAAGATCAGCTTTTGTTTATTCTACTTTGTGCTGTCCAATGCCACTGTCAGATGCCACTGCAGATGGCAGCTCCCTACATGCTTTGAGCTCTAGTGATCAGGTTAACTGGAAGACGAGAAGATCAGGTTTTTCTCAGCTTTTCCATCTTTCATTTAAGGGGCTAGGTTGGGGACTGTAGCACTCAACTCATTTCTCAGCTCTTTGGCCATCAAAGGGGAAAAAGACCTATTCTGGGAATACATGTCAGGTACCAGGGTCTGTTTCAAGTCGGCTCCCGGAGAAAAGGAGCTATTTTTTCCTGTGTCCTACAGATCACCTCATTTACTAAATATTTACTGCAAGGGGCTGACCTCACAGCCCTGGGAGAAGCGCAGAGCCTGAAGTGCCCTTTCTCCCCTCAGGAATCAACTACTGCGCGCTGAGCAAGCCGGGCTGCGAGCACGAATGCGCCAACACGGCGGAGGGGTACTACTGCCGCTGCCGCCGGGGCTACACCCTGGACCCCAACGGCAAGACCTGCAGCCGTGAGTGTGCCCCGGGCTGGGGATGCTGGCCGGAGGGAAGGTCCGCAGCAGGCCCCAGACTGACTAGCAGCCAGCCACTTCGGAAGCTCCTGAGCTTCCCGCGGGCCCGGTGATCCGACAGGCTTCACCTTCCTTGCCTCAGTTTCATGATCCACAAAATGGGACTCTTAGTGTTACCCACCTCATAGATTGGGTTTGAGGATTAAAAGAATCAATACATATCAAACAGTTGGAAAGTGCTGCTAGACATGTAATAAGCACTCAGTAAATATTAGCTAATATTATTATTTGCTGTTGAGAGCATCGATTCAGTCAGACTGGCCTGAGTCCAAGTCCAAGCTCTACCGCACACTACACGTGTGACCCAGGGCAGTGCCTTGACTTAGCCAGGCTTTGACTTCCCCATCTGTTTGAAAAAGCTACGGTACTAACGGGACTGATCTTTTAGAGTTGTTGAGGAAAATAATCAGGACCATTTTAATCTCTTAGCATTATGCCTGGCACAGGGAAAACACAATTACAGATAGTAGTTCATTATTATCACAGAGCCTGGGAGAGTGACCAGTGCTGTCCCCAAATTGGAACAAAAGGTTGAAAGGGACAGAGCTCAGAAAGCGGTTGCGCTACCACAGAGCTGATCTAAGGGCAGAGCTGAGAAACATGGGACTTTTGTGAAAGTCTTTTCTTAGTTTTCTTGTGTTAGAGACACAACAAAGCTCCATTTGGTGATGTAAATGCATGGAAACTTGCAGGCTTTGCCAGCTGGACAGTTCCACTGTTTTTTATGAGGCACAGTCTGCACTGGTCCAGGCCAGTAGGGGTGGGGGCACCTGAGCGCTGTGGTGAATGCCTGTGACCCTGGTATGCTGGGAGAGGAGCTTGGTGACATGGCCGGCATAGAAGGGGCCCTTTGTGTGGCTTTTCACACAGCAAGCCACACATCTGCTCCAGCTTTGGAGACAGAACTATACTGTGAATGAAGACAGTGCAGCTGTTCAGCATTTGGACCTTAAATTGCCAAGAGGGGAAGTTTCAGAGATGAAGTATTAGGTACAGAGCAGTCCTTAGGAAAACTTGTGCCCCTTCAGTCTTCAGAGAGAACAAAGTGCCTCAAGTAGGCTTTCTAAGGACTGATCTCAGAGGTCAAAGTTTTCTGAACCAGAAAGTTGGAGCTGCTGTGCATTTGCCTTGGGATATCTCTGAGTCCCTATGAGAAGTGAGTAAGGAGCAGGAGGTCTTCCCCTCGACAAGGAGATGCGCTGTGGTAACGGACCTGTGTACATTCTACTCTGTTCGGGGAATGTAGGGTCTGCCGGCTGACGGTCCTGGTAGGTGTCCTGGGGCAGGCTAGGCATGACCTGGCTGAGCCCACCTAGAGCCCCAGGGGCCATGGCCTGCCTCTCCCACCCAGCATGCTGTGGAGGACCTAGAAGAGCTCAGAGGAGGGGCCAAAGGACTTTGGGACGTTCTTTCTCTCTGGGATCTCATAAGAAGGACCACCTAGTCAGCTTCAAGAAAGTATAAACCAAGCCATTTCTTCCCAGGAGGCCCCAGAGAAAGTCATGGTATCCTATCCCCCTTGAGGACTCAGGGATCCCCAGGCCATAATGACAGCAAGCCGTTATGGGGTGCACGCTCTGTGCAGGCACTGGTGTGAGCATTTTCCAGACACTCACAACAGGTTTGTAAGGCATCTACATTCTTATCCCTATTTAAAGTGGGGAAACAGTGGCACAAAAAGATTAAGTAACTTTCCCAGGATCACATGACTGGTAAATGGTGGAACCAGGATGTGAATACAGGCCTCTGGCTCCTGGGATCCTGCAAGTATTTGCAGTAGGAATGTTCCAGAAGGCATCAGTCCTAGGCCCTGCGAGAGTCAAAGAAGCCCACTCAATGCCCTGCACAAGGCCTCCTGCATGTCTCCAGTCTCTGGGGTTGCATTTTCTCCACCAAGGCAATCTGGGAAGCAGCCTGCCCGGCTGTCGGTGGGAGTGGTTCACCACAGCTGTGTGTTCACTGTCCTGCAGTGCTCTCTGCCCAACGGGGCCAGCTGTGCGGCACTAGGGTGCCAGGATCGGCCACACATGCAGGCGCAGGCTTTGGTTTGTTTTCTGAATCTGGATATCCTAATCATGGCGGTGGGTGGGGGACTTTTTCATTTTCAAATAGAAAGAAAACTATTTAATTCTTACTCAGCACTACTTAATAATAAAAAACATTACATGGTAACTGCCAGCTACTGTTCCCAAGGCTTTACATGTATCACCTCCTCTGCTCCTCACCCATTCCTCTAAGAAAGCGGCGTCATCATCTCCATTTCTCAAGTCAGAAAATGATGGTAGAGAGGTCAAGTGACTGCACAGCGTCCCATGGCTAGGCAGTGGTGGAGGTGGGACTTGAGCCCCAGTAGTCTGATGCTGGAACCCTCGTTCTTAAGCCCTGCTCTGTCAGCTGTGTGGCTTTGGACGAGGAGCTTGAGCTTCCTGAGCCTCACTTTCCTCCCTGTGAGCTGGGGCTGGCACCTGCTCTCAGCCTTGCCCCGAGGGTTACAGATTATGGTGCCAAGGCCTGGCACAGAGGGCCGCTGTCATTAACACCAACACAAGAGTTGTAGGCACTTTACTCTGCAAAGTAATGCGAAGAAAACCAAACATAAGAGGCTGATTTTCCAGAGAGGCCAGTTGCACAGGGTAGAATAAAGTGCAAGGCTCCCCAGGGGCTCCCTCTGAGGAGGTTTTGTGGTTTAACGCCCGGTTCCCGGTGGGCGCTGTCCCCGCGCGTTACTTCGTGTCCGTGTGTGACGACCGCAGGGGTGGATCATTGCGCGCAGCAGGACCATGGCTGTGAGCACCTGTGTCTGAACACCGAGGAGTCCTTCGTCTGCCAGTGCTCGGAGGGCTTCCTCATCAACGAGGACCTCAAGACCTGCTCCCGTGAGTCCCGCTCCACGCTTCCTGATAAGGGAGAGGTTTGTAACAGGAGTGGAAACGGGGAGGACTGCAGAGGACTGCATGGCGCGGTCCTTTCTTTCCTCTGTCCTTTTCTCTGCTCCAGGGGGACCGCATGCCTGGAGATGAGGTGGGGTAGGAAAGCATGATGGTCACTTAATTCCTATCATCAGTAGCCCAGAGGCCTCGCTGATGGCGTCTGCTGCTCGTTGGGTCTTGCAGGGGCCGATTATTGCTTGCTGAGCGACCATGGCTGCGAATACTCCTGCGTCAACACGGACGGATCCTTCGCTTGTCAGTGTCCCGAGGGACATGTGCTCCGCAGTGATGGGAAGACCTGTGCCAGTAAGTGTTCCGAGGTCCAGCACAAAGCTGGACTTTGCGCGGGCGACTCGCGGGTGGGGTTTGCTGCCAGACGAGCAGTGCCCGCGCGTCAGCTGCGGCGTTCGCTGGCCCGAGTCACCGTGCAGAAAGGCCTCTGCCAGCGGCCTGAGCCCTGGTGCTGCTTCCCTGCCCCCACCTTCCTCGTCCAGCTCCCCGAGATGGCTTTTTCCTATTTCTAGTCTGTCTCGTGGTAATTTTGAAGCCGGACCGAGCCCTGTTTCTTAGCTCTCACTTCTCTACCTCAGCAATCCGTCTGAAAGTGGCAGTCAGCCGGGGTCGCACAAGTATTATAATACCGGGGGCGCATTGCTGACTGCTGACATGTGCTAATAAGCACAGGCATTCTCGCGTTCCTGCAGCCCTGCTGAATCCCCATTCTGCAGCGAGAAAATGCAGCTCAAATTAAAAGTCTCAGATCATCAGCTATTAGATAGCGAGTTCAAACTCTGGTCCGGGTGACTCCAAAGTCAGCTCTGGGAGAAGGGGAGGCTCCTGAGAAGTTCCCTCTCCCATCCGGATAATGTGGCAGCAGATGGCGAGGTTGGCAGTGATGTTTCCCCGGTATGTTCTTCCTCGCAGCTGGTCCCAACTTCGGTCTCCATTGAGTTAAAAAACAAAAACAAAAGCTTCCAGACCTTCTTTTGAGTCGCGTTTGCTGCCCTGCAATCGTGTTTTTAAACGGACCAAGATAAAGACTTAAAATAATAGTCATTTTGGGAGAAGGGATCAGAAATGGAGGAAAAGGACTATACTTTACCTTCTCCATCCTGCTCATCTTTCTGATTATAGGGTCAAATTCCCTGACCACTGATATGATTGTGGCCACAACCTAATTTATCCACCTTTTTATGTGGTCCATTCACACAGGCAGGTGAGTGCCTGCACAGCTGGGTGTGCCTCTCTAACTGTGCAGCCTGTGAGAAATGTTTCCTTCATTTGAGACAGATTCTTGAGTCCTGACAAATAGGTTATCTGTTTTCTAGCTGGCTTGTGGCTGCCTGCCCAGCTGCCTCCTGGACTGCTGCTCCAGCCAGCACTGGAGGGTGTGGGCATCAGGGGTGCCCAAAGAGGATGGGTGTGTCAAATTGTATCGACATGTGACAGCACGCCAAAGCCACATGCACGGTTTTTTATTGGTTTGTTTTAATTCTCGATCATCGTAGGTTATTCATGCCCTTCATTTGTCCTCCCCCTCACTGTGATCACCAAGAGCTGACTATAAGATGGCTGCAGGCCTTCTGAGAAACCCTCACGGCCCTTCTAAACCAATGCTGCTCCTTGTCCTTATGGTCACTTGCCCCCTCTCCCTCCCTGCCCAGGTCCACATCTGGGTTATACCACCAACACTTGTAAAAGTTGCCCCTTTTTTCATTTAAAGTAAGTCTGTAACTAATGGTACAGTGACATCATCCATATGAGTAAATATTCAACAATGCAATTAGAAGTGAATTTTCATGTGTGTGTTTATATATGGTTGTGACTATATGAAATTTTGTGAGATGATCAGATGGGTTAGAATTATCCTCAGGGAGGTGGTACCTAAGAGACGCATTTTCCCCACCAGCTGATAACTATGCGTTGAGCTATTCCCCTAATTGAAGACTTTCTGTCTGCCCCAGGATGATTCAGTCTGGCTGCCCGTCCTGTAATAATGAGCTATATTTTCAGTGTGGCCGTAGTTAACTAGGTTGGGATGTAGGTTTCCCAGCTCTATTCCAGATGATGCAGAGCCTGATGACGTGACTGAACCTTTCTGAAAAGCCCTGCTATGGACGGGGGAGCCCCCAGGGGTCAGGCAGGCCTGGCTTAGCAGGTAGTAGTGTCCTCGGCTCTTTATAAAGAGCCTCCACTTAGAGCCTTGATAGCAGATGGCCTGAAGTATCCTTCACGAACCTTCCATAAGATTTCTCTGAAGCATAAAGAGCAGGCCCAGGTTTCCGGGCCCTGGAACTAAGTGGGCACTGTTACTGTCAGACTCCTGCAGGCACCTTGGACTCCCTAGCCTCTGGAGTGAAGCCCATCCTCCCTTCTTCCTGCCCGGGCTCCCAACTTTGATTGCTCAGATTTTCTCTAGGAGCCATCCTTGTCTCGGGGAGGGGGTATTGACGCACAGACTGAGGAGTATTATAGTCTGCTCAGGCTGCTGTAACAAAATACCATGGACTGGATGGCTTAAACAACAGAAGTTTATTTTCTCACAGTTCTGGAGCCTGCAAGTCTAAGATCAGCGTACTAGCAGAGTCAGGTTCAGTGAGAACCTTCTTGGCTTGCGCATAGTTGCCTTCTCACTGTGTCCTCACATAGCAGAGAGAGAGAGCAAGCCCTCCGATGTCTCTTCTTATACGGGCACTAATCCCTTCATAGGACCCCCACCCTCATGACCCCATCAAAGCCTCATTACCTCCCCAAGGCTCCACCTACAAATACCATCACATTGAGGAGTAGGGCTTTGACATATGGATTTGGCGGGGGGGACACAATTCAGTCTATAGCAGGGAAGAAGGTCACCTTCCCCCTTTTGCATTTACATTATAGGTTTGATGGAACAGAAGGACGCTTAAAGATCTTCCCTTTCTTTTGTGGGAAACAGGTACATGGAGGAAACTGGTGTCCCCAAGCTGGCTCTAGCAGTCAGTGGCAGAGTTGAGTCTAGAACCCAGGTCTCCTGATTCAGGATCTCTCACCCAGAGTGAATGAGATGCCCTCTAAAAGAATGCCTCATTTTAGCTGCTTCTTGGTTTGTCTGAGTGAAAGCCTCTACAGAGCTAACAAAAGAGTGGCTGCTCTGAGTTTTATTATTTAAAAAAAGCCAGAAAACAGTGTCATTTTATCTCTCGGCCTTGGTTACCCTCTAGGCAGACAGCCATGTGGTTTCTTCTTCCTGAGTTTGGTTTTAATAATATCCTACATGGAGCCTGACACAGGATTGTTCTCTGTCATTGCCACAGAGGTACAAGTCCACAGAACTCATTACCCCGTGATTACTACACCACAGACGTACATGACTCACCAGATGTGGGATCCAGATACGGGGAGCACAGTCTATATCAGCGTGCAAGGCTGCCAGAAGGGGCCCTAAAAACCTTCACTGTGTCCTGAAACTCCTATCATCCTGATCACAAATTGTGATCAGAATGTGTGGACCTGCCTCCTCACTGTGAAAGGAAGAAGACACTTCTCTTAGAGGCAACACGTTTTCTTCCCACATCCTGAGATTTCTCATAAGTCCTGCCATCTATTTCCTTGCAGTGATGGTTCACAGCTGAGCTGTCCTTGTTCTTGTCTCTGGATTTGAGTCTAGGTACCTCCTCAAGCTCTTGGTCCATTCATTCTCATCCTCCACTAACATTTATCCTGTACCTGCAGTGTGTATCCCTGTACATGGGCATCCCTGGGATTGATGCAGTTCAGTTTCTGCCCTGACAGAGTTTAAAGTTTCTCAGGGAAGAAAAATATTAGACATATCATCCATTCCATGTGATGAGAGTTGCCATGTGGGGAGAGGAGGTGCCACAGGAGCATGTGACAAGGAGGCTGTCACCTAGTCCAGAGAAAGTCTCCTGAGAAAGAGATATTTGATCTGAAACCTAGAGATTGATGAGCTAGCTAGAGATGGAAGATGGAAGGTGTTATGAAATGAATGTTTGTGTCCTCCCAAAATTAATGTATTGAAATCCTAACCTCCCCTCAAGGTGATTGATGGTGTTTGGAGGTGGAGCCTTTGGGAGGTAATTAGGTCATGAGCGTGGAGCCCTTATGAATGGGATTTGTGCCTTTATAGAAGAGACCCCACAGAGCTCCCTGGTCTTTTCCACCATGTGAGGATACAACAAGAAGTCTGTGACCTGGAGGAGGGCTCTCACCCAAACACACAGGAACGTTTCTGCTGGTATAAGCCACCCAGTGTGTGGTTCTTTGTTGCAGCACCTGGTGGACTCAGACTGGAGGAGGAGCTCTTCTTGGGCACAGAAAACAGCACGTGGAAGCCCAGGGTCCTGAGCGTGTGCTGAGTATTGAGTTTTGAGTGCGAGAGGGAGACCAGGGAGAGATGAGCCTGGAGACACAGGCGGGACAGATCACTTACAGATTTTAGAGTTACATAAAACTATTTGGAGGCCTTGCCTCCCTTGAGAAACTTAATTTGTCTTCTCAGAACCTACCGGTCTGTCTGAGCAGACTCTACTGAGCTAGGCTGAATGAACACTGGATGTGCAACTGGACCAGATAACTCAGAAGTGATAAATTTGTGATCTAATCCCACCTCTGTCCCAGCACAGCTGACATATTTCACCTCTGCAGATTAAGGGGCCTCGGGCAAGTCACTTCCCCTCTCTGACCATGAGTTTCCTCAACTCCAAAGTGAAAAAGTTGAACCAGTTCATCTCCAAGGTCCCTTCCAGCCTGAAAGTAAGGATAGTACCTGGCACAGAGTATGTGCTCCATAAACACTTGCTGAATGAGTGAATGGACTGCTGGTATGCCACCATTCTCCCCTGGCCAGGGTACCCATGACATTGAGTCCCTCTCGGGGACCAAGGGACGTACTTTCCTAGATAGGAGTACCTTTGGCTCCAGGGAGCAGCTGACTCCGAGTTGGTTTCCAGACGCGATGAGTAGACAGCCACGAGAGCCTATGGTCAGGAAGTTAACTGCAGTACAGCTTTGGCATTCTCTAATTTACCACGAGTCACCCAGACAGGCAGAAACTGAACATTTTTGCTGAACAAATGTGAATTGTGCAGTCTGCAAGGCGGGTGCATGGGAGAGAGTGAGAAGCCCAGCTGACCGCCAGCATCCACACCCCACTCGCTCCCATGTAAAACATCTGCACAAAAACCCTACGAGGTGGATCTAGATACTCTTGATTATCAGAGTAGAAAACTGAGGAAATGTTTCCTTTTACTCAGTGATATTTCAGGCATTAAGTTAGGTGCTGGGACATGCAGGAGAGAAGAACGGATATAGTGCATTGTCTCTTGGAGATCAGAGCCCGGGCAAGCATACTCTGGTGAGGAGGTGGGCACAGACCTAAACCAACCACGTAACTGTTTGGTGATCACTGTGATGCGACCAAAGCGGCAGATGCCTAGTTCTTTGAGGCCCTGTGCCAGGAGGTCGGGGAGACATCTGGAGGTCATAAAGGAGGAAAGAGTCTTCCAGGCAGAGAAATGGCTGTGCAGAGAGCCCTGTGGTGGGAGAGCTTCTGGCTCAGTACTCAAGTACTGAGGTACTAAAAAAAAGTACTCAGAGCTGGAGTACAGCAGGCCAGATGAGGCTGCAGGGCAGGTCCCGTGAACCTTGCCAAAGATTCTCTCATCCCAAGATTCTCAGGAAGCATTAAAAGATCTCAGGCAGAGGGAACGAGTGATGAGAGCAGATTCATATTTGGAAAAGAGGACTCGGGAGGCCTGGGGGACGAACTGGAGGGAGTGGAAGTGGGTGGGTGGAAATCAGTTAGTAGGTGACGCAGCAGCCGCAGAGAAAGACGATGGCATTTGGTTCATGGTGGTGGAAGCACGGAATAATCTGAACACTTGAGAAGGTCTCTGAACATAAGGTCTGTGTCCACCACCAGCATCTCACCCTGGTGGTTTATTGGAATCATCGCTGGGGCTTTTAAAACATCCAAAAGCCCAGGCAGCACCTGAGATCCCCTGAAATAGAGACTATCTTACATTATTAATGTAAGGTCTTTGGAGGGCGATTTGAGCATATTTATCAGCTTTTAAATGTTCACGCCCTTTAACTAGTCATTTCCACTTCAGATGTTTATCTTTCAAATATGCTCTCACATTGTATGCAAAACTATGTGCACAAGAATATTAAAATGATGCTTGTAATAGCAAAAGACTAGGAACCACCTAAATGCCCATCCAGTAAGAAACTGGTTAAATGAATGATGGTGCAGCCTTTAAAAATAACAATGTAGGCTGTCAAAGGTGAGAGACAGGTGTAGTTTTAACTATGAATTTTTGTTTCCCATGAAGAATTTTTGTTTAAATTGCATTTATTTTTAGAATAGGTAAGAGGTTTACCTTTGGTTCAAAAATCAAAAAACAATACAAAAAAAATACATTAAGTTTTGCTCCCACTCTCATCCTGCCATTCTGCTCCCTAACTTCACCGCCTATCAATAACTGGTGGTGGCTGCCCCCAAGATGGCGCCTGGTGATCCCCATCTCCTGGCATCCACATACTTGTGTCGTCCCTGTCCTCACTGTTGGCCAGCATATGGAGACAACAGTGGCATTCCACTTCTCAAATTAAGTTATAAAAGACACTGTGATTGCTGTCTTGGGTGCTGTCTCACTTCTTGGAGCACTCGCTCTGGGGGAAGCCATGTTGGAGAGACCAGCATGGTGAGGAACCACAGCCTCTGGCAGAAAACTGGTAAGGAGCCAAGAATCCTGCCAGTAAATATGTGAGCGAGCTCAGAGGCGGCTGAGCCTTGAGATCGCTGTAGCCCCAGGTGACAGCTTGACTGCAGCCTCATGAGGGCCTCTGAGCCACAACCCCCCAGCTACGCCACTGCTGAATTCCAGACCCTCAGAAACCGTGGAGATAATGTCTGTTGTTTTAAGCTGCTAAATTTGGGGGTAATATTATATAGTAACAGCTAGCTAACATACCATTTTTATTAGTCTATCGTTTATTCTTCATGTTTCTTTATGTGAATAAAAGCAAATACCAATATATATTTTTATTTCCTCCCTTATATACACAAAACATGGTGTGTCATATACTCCATTCTATGCCTTTTTTTTATTTGACTCAGTGACATTTACTGGAGATTTCTTCCTGTCCTCACAGAGAGCACTTCCTCGTTCTTTTTACAGAGGCCTGATATCTCCTTGTGTGGGACATTTATGTGGCTAGTCCCCTGTTACTGGACATTTGAGTTGTTTCCCACTTTTCATTATTATGAACGATCTGCAGTGAATGAATAATTTGAAAGCATATCCCTTCATATGGTACAAGGGTATCTGTAGGAGAGAATTCCAGAAGTGAAGTTGCTGGGTCAAAGGGACATCTTGTAACTTTGGTAGATCTTGCCAGATACCCCTCCACAGGGAAAGTATGCCTTTTAATGTGTATGAATTTTGAATCAGGTGCCTGTTTTGCCTTTTTAAAAAAGTCTCTGCAGGTGATTCCAATGCTGATCTGAGGTCAAGAACTCATCACTGCTCTACTCTCTCTTGATCAGATGCTCTCTAAGGCAGGGGACCCCAACCACTGGGCTGTGGGCCAGTATCAGTCTATGGCCTCTTAGGAACGGGAAGCACAGCAGGCGGTGTACGGCAGGAGAGCAAGCAAAGCTTCATCTGCATTTGCTGCCGCTCCCCAGCGCTAGCATCACCGCCTCAGCTCCACCTCAGATCATCAGGCATTAGATTCTCATAGGAGCACCGGTCCCTGGTGCCAAAAAGTTGGGGACCACTGCTCTAAGGGTATGAGGAAGGAAAAAAATAAAAACCCAAACTCTGCACATGCTTTTAAAGCACACACACGACAAAATTTCCAAACAGCTACTAATATAAAAACCCAGGAGAACTCAGAAAGTGAGCTGGGAGCCTGGGATGATCTGCAGCCAAGGGTGAAGACGTACCCCTGTGGACAGTGGCTTTGGGCTCAGCAGGCTCCTGCTAGGGGAGAGCAGCACCCTTTAGCCAAGCCAGGCTGAGACCACCACGGCTCAGGAAAGCCTGGACGTCCGCAGCCCTTCAGGGTCTGTGTGGGAAGACTCACCCACCCTTTAAGATGAAAGCCTAAGCTGGAGCTAAGAGGACAGGACCGGGCATGGGGGAAGCTCTGGAAAGAAGGGGTGTGTTCGTGGTTCTTTCTGGATTATGGCATGACAAGACTGGCCTGAAAGAGTTATAGCTATTTTATTACCGTGGAAAACAGAGTATTTCTCGTATAAATTCATGGTGGGGAAAAAATGCTCACCTCCACAGCCAAGCAGGCGACTGTTCTGTGGATCCCGCAGTTGTTCCCCGCAGCACCACGGGAAGGACGCTCTGCGTGAGCAGTGGCTTTGGCCTGTGCCCCAAGAGACAGTTCCTATTCAGCGCAAACAGGAGGGTCCAACTCCGTTAGACTCTATTTTGCAGTTATAATTTCAATTAACACCTACCCATTGCTTAAGAATTTTGTCAGTGCTTCTTCTCAAAGAAGACAGGCAAAATTCCCTTCGTGTTTGAGAGCTCACCTTAGAGTATAGCGATGCAGTGCAGTTGGGGAAGACATGGGATTCATTGTCAGAAGATTAGATTTTTAGTCTCATGTTATCACTTATTAGCAATTGGTCTTGCCAAGCCATTAACCTTCCCAAACCTTCATTTCCCTGGCTGGTAAATGAGAATAATATAACTGGTTCTCGGGGCTCCCCTCCCAAACAAAATACTGCAAAGGTGCCTTAGAAAAAAGTATATGGTCTCCGCCTGATTATAAAGGTGGTTATGCATTTTGGAGCCTTTACTTAATAACTTCAATGCATACCCATTATAGAACTTACTCTGTCTGAAATGATTGGGTTGACTCAAAAATGTCATATCTGTATGAAGATGGATTCTTCATATCAACCCGTCAGCAAACTTGTAGGCTCTACCTTCAAAATATGGCCACAATCTGACCACTTCTCCCCAGCCTGGTCGGGGCCACCAGGATTATTGCAATAGGTTTTTCCTAGCTCTCCATGCTACATCCTTACTCATGCCCCATTCTGTGCACAGCAGGCCTTTTAAATGAGGTCAGATCGGATCATGTCACTCCACTGCTCAAAGTCCCCCAGTGACCCTTTCTCACTCAGATCCAACCACTGCCTGTGAATCCCGTGTGGTCTGTCCCTGATCATCCCCTGATAGTCCCTGGCTGCTTGGGCCACCCCCGTTCCCTTGCCTTTCCTGAAATATGCCAAACATGCTTCTACCTCTGCAGTTTGTAAATCCTTTCTTGGTGCTATTCTTTCTCAAATATGACACACTCACTCTTTTTTTTCCCAGGGCTTTGCTCAGTGTCACCTTATCTAACTGCAGCATGTAAAATGACAAGCATTCCCTGCACCCCAACCCCGCAGGCATGCTCTATCCTCCCTTAGCCTGCTTTTTCTCCGAAGCAGTTTTCACCATCTGACACATATATTTGTTGGTCTATTGATTGTCTTCCCCCTCCTCCCCTCCCACTGCTGCATCCAGATGTTAAGCTTCACAAAAGCAGAAACTTTGTTTTATTCATTGTTGTATCCCCAGATCCTAGAAGAGTGCCTGATTCATAGAGTAGGGACTCATGAAGTATTGTAGATTGAATGAATAGATGAACGAGTGGATTACCTAAAGAGTGACACATGCATGCATACTGAAATAGATATGTAGATGAGTTATTACATTATGATAACCAATGAAGTTGGACTTATTTTCTAATATTTATAGGCTATTTGTAGCTGTCTTTTTTTGTAAATTGTCTTTTCATGTTGTTGTTCATTTTTCCTATGGAGATGATGATGTATTTATGTGCTCTTTGCATGGTAAGAATTTTTGCTCATAGACATGCTTTCTATTTTGAAACGTACACTATGGAATTAGATACCGTTTTAATTTAAGGTGTCTGAAATGTCTTTTAAGATTGAATAAGTCACTAATGTCTGAATCATTTCCTTCTTCTGTTTCTCTGATTCTACTCGGATTCTCAGAATTGGACTCTTGTGCTTTGGGTGACCATGGTTGTGAACATTCATGTGTAAGCAGTGAAGACTCTTTTGTGTGCCGATGCTTTGAAGGGTATATACTCCGAGAAGATGGGAAAACCTGCAGAAGTGAGTATTTACTGGAGTTGGCCCACATCCCTGTTATCTGACCTCTGCATGAAATCCACCATCGCGGTCCTTGTGTAAGTCAGTTACTCTCAAGAGCCAATGCCATATGACCACCAAATGTAATGTGGGATCTTGGATCAGAAAAATGACATTAGGTTAAAAACTAAGGGAATGTAAATAAACTGTGGACTTTGGTTGATATTAGTCAATGCATTAATATTGGTCCATTAATTAAATCATGTATTACACTAACGGGAAGTATTATAGGGGAAACTGGGTATGGGTGTTTATGGGAACTAACTCTCTTTTCAATGTACTATCTTTTCAATTTTTCTGTAAATTTAAAACTGCCCTAAACAATAAAGTCCATTAAAAATAAAACCAACAAATGCGCGAATGAAAAAAATCACTGCTAGAGCGACAGCTGAAGTTGCTCATTTCTGCCCTGTGGTGAGCAGCAGTGGTTTAGCAGTGTGCTCTGCGGGACACGTGCTATGTGAAACCCAAGATTCTGTCAACTTCTGTCTTTGCCATTTATTAGCTGGGCAAGTTGCTTAACTTCTCGGAGCCTCTGTTTCTTTGCTTCCAATGTTATTGTTGTTTCTGGTAGCACAAATCCCTTATAGAGACCACCTTATGATGAGGCCATTCTTACATCTCAGAAAACGAAGCCTCTTAGACGGGGTCAAGACACATCTCTGTGTAATCAAAGGGGAGTGTGTAACCCTGAATAAATGATTTCCATCCCTGTCAGTCATCTTTTCCTCAAGCCTCTCAAAGTACTTTACAAAGGGAAATTTATTTGACATATTCAAAGAAAAAAAAGGGGTAACTGGAATTATTACTCTTGTTTTTCACACAAGACGTTAAGGCTCCAAGGGACTAAGTGATTCTCCCAAGTCACATGTTATATCAGGGACTAAGCCAAAATTAGATTCCAGTGCCGCTGCTCTAAATCGAGGATTAATCTCCTAAGTAGTCATACCAAAAGTGTTTCCTTTCTGAAGACAGAAACTACGTCTGCAGAAAGCTGGTAATGGATTGCATTTTTATGAAGTAGGTACTGGTGAATGAGGATGGTGATGATAGCGGGGAAGTTTGAAGAGTTAGCCCGAACTAGAGCTGTGAACTTCACCCTCAGGGCCACCTTCTTCCATATGGATCACTGAGCTCAAGAGGCTCTGGGAATCCAGGGGCTGAGCTGGATGGATCCTCCAAAGTGAAGCCCAGGGAAATTTTGTGTTGGTGAAATTGTTTTAACTTTTTCTGCTGTCTTCAGGGAAAGATGTCTGCCAAGCAGTAGACCATGGCTGTGAACACATCTGTGTGAACAGTGGCGAGTCGTACATCTGCAAGTGCTTGGAGGGGTTCTGGCTTGCCCAGGATGGGAAACACTGCAGAAGTAAGTGGCCTCTAGGTAGAGATGAATTGGTCCATCTGTGGAACTTAGGCGGTTACATAACTTCATTTAATCTTTAAAATCTTCCTTTACAATCAGTGTCATAATTAAAAGTCCCTGACTTGGGTGCTCTGACGTGTTTTGCTAGTGATCAATACGGTGGACCCTTAGTTCTCAGGAATTTCTCAGTCAACGTCCTGAGGTGTCAGGCTCTTGGCTTCTTTTCGTTTTCTCCCAGCTGTTGGCCCTCTCCACAAGACTCGTGTGGTGCCCAGACCTAGCACAGTGCCTGGCTAGTCATGGGACCAAATTAGAATTTCTGCTGCAATCACTATGAGGACCAAAGGATAGTTACAGTGCTATTTCTTCTTGGAAGACCTCATAAGTGAGGGTAGAGGGGCTGAAGGGGTCTTCTGTGGATTTTATTTATCCATTCCATCATTTGCTTCTATATCACCATCATCCAGAACAGACTCTGAGAGTTTACTTAGAATGAGTATTAGGGTTCTCCAGAGAAACAGACCACTAAGGTGTATATGTGTGTGTATTTATGTTTACATGTATATATGTACATGTACATATATAGAGTGTATGTGTGGATGAATGTATGTGTGTATATGTGTATGTATATGTATGTATGTGTACATATACATACATATACACATACACATATATATATATGAGAGAGAGAGGAGAGAGGATGATTATGGGGGGTTGTCAAGTCTGTATCTGCAGGATAGGCCGGCAGGCTGGAGACCTAGGGAAGAGCCGATGTTGCTCTAATCTAAAGGCAGTCTGCTGGAAGAATTCTTCCTTGGGAGAATTCAGTCTTTTTTTTTTTTCATTAAGGCCTTCTTCTGATTGGATGAGGCCCACCCACTTTATGGAAGATCATCTGCTTTACTCAAACTCCACTGATTTAAATGTTAATCTCACTTAAAAAAAAAAAACTTTCATTGCAATATTGAGACTGCTGTTTGACCTAACAACTGGGCACCTTACCACATAAAATTAGCCATCACAACACCCAAAGGAAGAGAAAGATGGGGACATACTAGCTCAGCGAGGTGGGTGTGGGCATTAGAATAGCAGAGGGCAGAGATTTTTCTCCATTGTGAGATTCTGATCTCTTAAACCTTACTTTTAGGAGTTCCACACTGTCTACTTGATTTTTGTGACACCCTGTTCCAGTGAGCAAAATGGCCCATTTTCAGTCAAGGCAAAATAAATTCATTTGAACGTTTTGGGAGTTTCCTCATAGGCTCCTTTGAGATTACTGGGATCACTCTGCATACCAGCAAAGCTGGGTGGATGGAACTCACTGTTCTCATTTCACCACCAGGAAGAAGGGCTCCTTCCTTTAACAAGAAGCTCTGTTGGAACAGCTGACTCCTGATGCCCGTGGGACCCTGGCCTAACCCTGCGGGGCTTCCTGCACAATCCTATTTTGCCTTCACACTGCAGTATCCCTTCTGTGGAGACCATGTCTGTAGTTCTGCCCATTATATCTGCCTGAGCTGTTTGTTCACGCTTTTATTTCTATAAATGCAAGCGTACACACATGCAGCATTTATTCAAGCAACACATTTGTTGCTCAGTAGGTACAACTTTTACCTCTGGAATTTGATTGCTAAATCAGATCCCTCCATTCCCACTTCCTAGAGGGATTCGTAGGACACCGATGACGGTTTTGTAGGAAGCTTCTTTCAAGGAGCTAATGACAGAAAAGAACTGTAGGTTTTCACACCATGGAGGAGGAGTATGTAAGGGACATCATGCGTCAGCTGTGTCATCAACTTGCTACATGACCTTGGGCAACTCTAAAACTTTTTGAGCTTTTTCATTTATAAGTTGGATATAATTATTCGTGCCTTCCTCTTTTCACAGTATATGGTGAAGATTAAAGGGCTATAACTACTTTGAAGAGTTTAAAGTACTCCACACGTGTTCATTAGACTGTTAAAACTGGAGTGTTTGGGATGTCTATGGGAAAAAAATCACTAGCTTGGGAGAATCAAAATCCAAAACCCAATGCACAGTTCTAAGAATTAATAACAAATTCGCGGCACCAAGCACCCACCTTACCATTCAGGATTGTGGGAATAGAGCTTTCTGAGAAGACTGTGTCCCTCTCTTGAGTGTTAGACTGAGAGGGGACGTTTTAAAAGAGGTCTGAAAAGAGATGGCTTTTTACAAAACGGATCACCTCCGTGATCTCTCCTGACACGACTGTTTGGTCCAGCTCGTTTCTACACTGACGGGTTGCTCACTCTATGTTTTCCTCAGGAAAGGATGTCTGCAAATCGACCCATCATGGCTGTGAGCACATCTGTGTTAATCGTGGCAATTCCTACATCTGCAAATGCTCAGAGGGATTCATTCTAGCTGAGGATGGAAGGCAGTGCAAGAGTAAGTGATCCGAATTTGGCTTTCTGCTTTAATTTGGTTTGGGAGTAACTGATTTTTGGAGTATTTTCAGGAAACAAATCCCTCACCTCTGCTTCTCCCATAAGAATAAATATGCATGCATAAATCCAGAATGGGAGAGAGAGCTTGACTGCAGCATGTGTGAAAAAACTTACAAGATTTGTGTTGTGCTCTGGGCTGGAGAATACATTAAGTCCTGAACATTGCACATTAGGAAAAGAGAGATGGCTCAAAGGTTCAAACATAAAAACACTAAAGTAGCAGAAAAAATCTTGAGAGAATTATTTTACAATCTCAGAGTAGAGGAGACCTTCCTAAACATCGCATGAAACATAAAAACCGTAGACGAAAAGAAGGAAAATGTATAGTAAGAGATTAAAGCTATGATACCTTCTTTTACCTATTAGTTATTAGAGATCAAAAGGTGTAATGATTCCTTATGTTGGCAAAGATATATTTTAGAAGGTAATTACAAATTTATCTCTCAGTGTCTGAACTGGTATAACTACTAGGAGGTCAATTTGGCAATATTTTGAAGGCAATTAAAAATTTGTAGGAGTTTATCCTACCAATATGTACATGTGTTCACAAAGCCATGTATACAAGGATATTTAGTGCAGCATCATTTGTATCAGCAAAAAAATGGGAACAAGGTAAATAAATGTCCATCCATAAGAGACTTAGATAAATTACAGTGGAGCTCCATGGTGGAATACTATACAGCTATTAAAAAGAATGAAGTAACTCTAGATAGACCCTCAGGATATTTTAAGTGAAAAAAGCATGGCACTGAATGTTTTTATAGTGTATTACCATTGATGTATTTTGTAAGAGGCTTCTCCTAACATCCATTCGATAGATAGATAGATAGATCGATCGATCGATCGATCATAGATATAGATATAGAGAGATCAAGATGCACACACACTTTTGTAATGTTTGAATTTTTTTCCATGTGCACATATTATTTTATAGAAAATAATTTAAGAAAAAGGATAGAGAAACGAGAGTTAGAAAGCATCATGGTGAGGAAGTTCAGTACAATGTCAAGTGAAAAATAAAGGAAGCAACTGGAAGTCTTTTTAGAAAAAAAGACTTGAGGCATCATTCAAATATGAAAGTGACTGTCACCTCATTAATGATTTCTGTGACCCTTCCCCTGGGAAAGAACAGACCCTAGGGAGGGGCTGCAGCTCAGCAGGAGGACAAAGAAATTTTCTCTCAGGAAAGCTGTGTGATTAATTAAGATCTTGAGATGTGTTGGACAGGTCTGGATTTGAACCCCCATTCATACACTTGTGTGACTTTGACAAATTATCTTCTCTAAGTCTCAGATTCTTCATCTATAATATCAGGATAGTACCGCACAGAATCGTCATGAGGAATAAATAAGAGAGTGTATTTAAAGGTGTTTAGCCCAGTGCTGGCACACTGTAAGTGCTCAACAAACGATAGCTATTGTCATCATCAGCAGCAGAGCTGTCCAAAGACAGGCTTCAGTGAGTGGGCCATTCCTCATCAGGAGTGAGGTTCATGCCCAGGCCGAATGGTTACCGGGTGGGAACGTTGTCACGATGCAAGCAACAGAGGGCAACACTTGATCACCATTAAGGTCTTATTCAACCCTGAAATTCTGGAATTCTGTGAAAATTAAGTTGAGAAGCAAATCAATTGCCTTAAGTATCAAAAAGAAAATGCCCAAAGAAAATTAGAGTGACTCTCCCGCAAAGAGGTAGCCAGCAAGTGGGGCTGTCATTCTTTCTGGGGCTGAAAGCAAGTCTGGCATCTTTCACCCTGACGCCCCTCCACTCCACCAAGCAGTCTTGTTTGCTGGAGGAGCCTTCTGTGCCCCTCAGTACGAAGAGCTTGCAAGTGCTGGTTTTATTCTGTAAGAAAAGAGTATATGGGGAAGAGGAGAAAACAGACTCGCTGCCAAAAAATTATTCCGGCATTTCTGAGACCCTCAGGAGGTCCACAGGCGCTCCACCTGGGAGTTGTTTTTGGTTGATTCAGAAACAGGTTGTGAAAGTAAATGAAGCTCTGAATTGACCTTTTCCTCTTTCACTAGTAATCAGTAGATTGAGTATGGAGGACAAGCGCTTAACAGAGAGAGAGGAACCCACCCCCCCACACACACACATACACACGTTGGCCTGTTATTCAGGCCAAGCATAGAAATATTTTTGCATGTGTGTCTTTACTTTGCATGTGTCTTTACTTGCTTAAAATGTTGTGCTTCACATTCAAAGATTAAACAGCTGCTTGATATATAAAAGAGAAGTTATATCACATAATGAAGACTGTTTAAAATGAGATCATCCATTTGGGATCTATAAATTTTTCTTATGCAGCCCTAAGTAACAAAAATGTCTCTCTACACCCAGATTGCTTAAGTATTTACATAAAACTTTTACTGTCAACCATCTGAGTTGCCTGAAAAGCTTCCGTGTAGATAAAGAATTCAGTGATAATTCATTTTTAATAGGATACTTACAGGTATGCTACCTCATGGATACCACCTTTTTTATTTATTGTCAACAATATTTGTTGAACACCTATTGTGTGCCAGGCATTGGGGATACAGGAATGAATGACACATGGCCCCTGATGAGGAGCTGGCAGACCGGAGGCGGAGGAGGCCCACACATAACCAGCTGTTGCACAGTGCATCTACACTGCACTGTAAGCAACCTGGTGTCAGGGATTTTGTCCTGGCCACTATTTCAATCCTGCTGTGCCTACTGCCTTGCATGAAACATGCTCAATGTGCAAATTTTTATTGAATAAATTAATAACATTAGGGGTACACGAAGAGTAACTAATCCAAGCTGGGTTACTAGGAAAGCTCCCTGGAAGAGGTGAATTTTTTAAGAATTTCCTTCTCTGTCATCTGTCGCAGTGCCAGCACTGGGGTGACGTCACTCTCCTGGAGTAAAGTTGTAGGAATCTTTTGGGCGCTGTCAGACCCTTCAGTGTACTTTACACATAGCACCTGATTTCCTAAAACGTGTACCTCTGCTGTGTGTGTCTCCTAACACCTTCTGTCTGTCCTTTGTAATGAACAAAGGTGATTCTCCAAAGAGGCCATGCCTTCAATTGAAGCATAATTTTCTTCTGTGCATGAATGATTTTTTTTAATCATTTACCTATCCCAACTTTCCTTTCATTCTTGTAGGATGCTCTGAAGGCCCAATCGACCTGATCTTTGTGATCGATGGATCCAAGAGCCTCGGAGAAGAGAATTTTGAGATTGTGAAGCAGTTCGTCACCAGAATTATAGATTCCTTGGCAATTTCCCCCAAAGCCGCTCGAGTAGGGCTGCTCCAGTATTCCACGCAGGTCCGCACAGAGTTTACTTTGAGAAACTTCAGCTCGGCCAAAGACATGAAAAAAGCCGTGGCCCACATAAAATACATGGGCAAAGGCTCTATGACTGGGCTGGCCCTGAAGCACATGTTTGAGAGAAGTTTCACCCAAGTAGAAGGGGCCAGGCCTCTCTCCATGCGGGTGCCCCGAGTGGCCATCGTGTTCACAGATGGACGGGCTCAGGATGACGTCTCCGAGTGGGCCAGTAAAGCCAAGGCCAATGGTAATGTGGGATGGAGGTGTGGTTTACACTGCTCAAGTTCAGGTTTCTTAAACTCACTCGGTGGTCACAGCTGGACATACGAGATCCTTTGAGTGTGTAGAAAGGCTGTCACTGCTGCTATACGTCTTTACTAAACTGCCACCTAGAGGCTTTAAAAGGACTCTACAGCAGGGATGCGAAAGTTGTGCCAACTGGACTATGGGACTAGACACTGACCACACCTGAGAAATCATCTGCTGTGCTTTACTAGCCAGGGTGTGACCTCCAGTGGAGAGAAGGAATCCTGCAAGTGCTATTTAACCATAGACAAATACACAACAGTCCCCAAACACTGGTAAAAATAGATTCCTGGTAGGAGGAACTTTTACTGATAATTCTTTTAAAAATCCAATACTGCTAGTGAACACTGAAAGCACAATAGCCTTAGGATAGCAAATACTCTTGTGTTTGCAGGAGGCAAAAGGTAGCTTTTGAGAAAATCAAAGTGTTGGAAGAGATCGTGACTCTAAGCTCTCATTGCTCAGAACTCGGCCTTTCCTCTGAGGTGTTTCTGACGTGTGTGTATAATGGAGGAGGGACTGGATGTCACTGTAGTTGTGGATAGATGTGAAATGTGGCAGAGGAGTACAGTCCATTGAAAAGGAAACCCAAAAGCTAAGATGGTTGGTAGAGATAGCTTAGGACAAAGTGTCTGGATTCCTTGGGGACCTGAGAAAACTTGAAGTTGTGAAGTTTACTTAAAAGCCACTTTGTTGAAGGCACATTGCTTTACCAGATTCTATAAGGGTATGCACAGAACAGGGGTTCATCGAAGACTTTATGGATCTAGTGCCTAGCCCTGGCACATAGTACATGCATGATTAATAGTTGCTGAGTCAATGAGCAAAGGAGAGAAAGTGCTAGCAATCTTGCCATACCAGCCTTGGACTGGCTATAGTCACACTTTTACATAAGGGAAAAATAAACCTCTAATTTACTTAAAAAAAAAAAAAAAAAGTGCTAGCAAGCCCATTAGTGAACTCCGTTCCCCCTTAGAGAAAGGCTAGTTCACATCAGCGTTCAGTCACTCTCTTTGTGAAGGAGGTTGTTTTCTTGATACCGTTTACCTCACTCTTAACTTTTTTCCTAGTTCAATATAGTCACAAAAAGTGTCCCGCCCGAATCATCTATATGGACAGTAAAACTGCTTGCTCACACCCAGTTCCTCTGCTTCTAGACTAGTTTGCAAAAGCTCATGCCAAATCCACAGGCCCTTGTAGCCTGCATTCCTACTGGGAAAAGCATCTTGTCTCCAAAAGCAGTGCTTAGCCCCCTGCCGTTTTTTGTCACATTGAGACCTATACCTTACTCT
>NW_006439568.1:23696673-23740872 GCF_000325575.1 Pteropus alecto | reverse complement strand
TTTCCCCAACTCACATTTACGTGAATCACCTAAAGGCAGGAGAAACAGATGTTTATTTGGTTATTGAATCAACAAATTTATCTCAAGTGACATCCTCTAATGAATTTAATTACTCCTATGCATAGCAAACACAATCTTAAAATAGTTCTCCTTTTTAGGAAGTTGCGCATAAAGCCACTGGGCTCCCAGACAAATATGCTGAACTTGGCTACTGACGTTACACAGACTTAGAATGAGGCCTAACTCTTGCCCTTGGCTTAGAGAGCCATTTTTATGTGTATTTTTAAAAAATCTGGTCAAAGAATTAGCCAGAATATCAGTGCTGAAAAATACTGAAAATCAAAAACTGAAGTTCTTACTGTTTTACTGTTAAAGAAAAGTATCTGGGGAAGGGAGTCTAAGACTAATTCTGTTTAGAAAAGCTTTTGGAGCAATCTCACATCCCTTTTGCTTTCTAAGGTTGATACTTGGGTTGGTTCTTTTTTCTGACTTTGGGGTTTCCAGTGGTCTGTAGGTTCCCCTCTTCAGCTTAGCACTTCTCACAAGGCTTTGTCCTCCCAAGAGGGGTGGGCAGAATGCAGTTTCACCTCGCCCAGGTCACTTAAGGTTCTCATCCTGTACCTTTGAGAAGTAGAAATTAGTTTATAAGGTCATAACCTTACCTGCTTCTTAGACTTCTCTCAGAAGAGATTCCCATTTCGTAAGCCTTAAGATAGTGCCCGTCCTGACTTTATCCACAAGGCTAATTCAGGAAAAAGTTAAGATTTGTTAAGACCGAGCCCAGAGCTGAGCAGGAGGCTGGTGGTCTGGCTCCATAACTCTCCAGACATCTCACCTTCCTCTCTCTTGAATCGCTCCCTTTTGCTCATAGGACCAAATAAAAAATGGAGAAAAAATAAAGGGAGGCTGATCTGGACCCCTCAAATCACACCACTTAACATCTAGCTGGCTTTGGGCACCGTACATACTTCCAGACTGTGAGAACACAACTCTAACTACTTGTTAATTTGCTCTGCACCGTAGGTATAACCATGTATGCGGTCGGCGTAGGAAAAGCCATTGAGGAAGAACTGCAGGAGATTGCCTCTGAGCCCACAAAGAAGCATCTCTTCTATGCGGAAGACTTCAGCACAATGGGCGAGATAAGTGAAAAACTAAAGAAAGGCATATGTGAAGGTACTATAGCTGTGTCGAGGAGAGATCCTAGCAAACAGGGCAGCACAAACCCTTGAATGAGAAATTCTCAACCTATTCCTTCAAAATGCTCCAAGAAGTGCCTGTGTGCAGAACCAGTGACACCTGGAAACACTAAGCGCAGAAAGTAGAAGAGGGGAGAGCGAAGACAAATGTGAACGGCCAACACTGCTTGAGCGCTTGCTCTGTGCTGAGCAGCGTGATAAGTGTTGTGACAACACCAGCACACTTAATCCTCCAAAAAGCCCTATGGAAATGATCATTTAACTAAGAAACAACCATTATATAAATGAAGAGAGCTGACATGTAATTTCACGATAGGCCTGTAATTGGAGTAGAAAGGGATGGTAATCCTTTCAAGCCCACTGCTTAAAACTTAAAGAATGCCTCCCCGCATGGACGACATCTGCTTACAGAATATTAAACTGCCCTTCTGAATTTAGATTTTGTTATGACAAAAGGTCTCTATGCTTTTCTCCAGTTCACTAATTGCTTCATACGTAAGGCATGCTGACATATAGCAGTTCTGTCCATTTTTCCTTTTACTCATGTCCCAGATTCAGTCACCAATAAAATCCCAGTCTAAGTGATGTGTCTTACTCTTCTAAGGGAAAAAAACAATGCGAGGAAGGGAGACCTGGGAGGAAGCCTTTCAGATTTCTAATCAAAGTAGATAACGTTTTTGCCTCCAGGCTGTTGCGTTCAAGTTAAAATGCCTCAAGTGGAGCCGCTGCCACTGCAGCTTAATTTTTAGGCAACTTAAACTTTTTTCTTCACTCTACCTTCTAGACATGGTATTTTGGGAGCATTCTTAAGATACACCTCAGGGGCCCAGGGTTTCCTTATTAGAGGGAACTGCCCTAGAGTGCTCTTGGATTATCTGGTAACCAATTGCTTTTTGAATCTGTGGTGTTGACAAGTAAAACCGAAATGCCCTGGGTTATGGCAGGTAAGGAGTTGGTCTGGGACTAGTTTCCTAAAGAACACGTGTGCATGCAGACAACTCTCACTCCTTTTGCTCATTTTTTTCCTCTCAGCGCTGGAAGACTCCAGTGGAAGTCAGGACTCCCCAGCAGGGGAATTGCCCAAGAGGGTCCACCAGCCAACAGGTAAATTTTAAAAAGCAGTGTTTTTAGATCCTTCGGAGGATGCTTCCACCATGGTTTCCCTCCAGACAAAAGTTGTAAAGAAGTCAAAGTCAGATTTGAATTATGCTATGGCTTCTGCCTCTCTATTGGATAGGAAACATATACTCCACATCTTACGCCGTATGTGGTAATAGCCTTTCCGCTGAGTCTTATTGCCACAGTATGTATGTACCCAGGTAGTGTACCACTTGCTAGGAATACCAAGCACCTTACTTTGACAGCTGATGGCTGTTTTATACCACAACGTGTTAAGCAGCTTTGACTTCAGTTTTCTTTCTCTTTACAGAATCTGAGCCAGTTACCATAAATATCCGAGACCTACTTTCCTGTTCTAATTTTGCAGTGCAACACAGATATCTGTTTGAAGAAGACAGTCTTTCACGGTCTACACAAAAACTTTTCCATACGGCAAAACCTTCAGGTAATTATCAGTAAAATTTTCTGAAAGTTGACTAAATACCAGCCTCTCAGCTAGCCAACAAACTCAGTATAAAGGGGGAAAGGAAAGGAGGAAGTAGGAAATAGGATGGGGAAAAGAGAAGAACTTAAGTAAAATGAGAACTGAAAAACTAAAAGACACTGGAGCAGTCTTCCCCCAACCCACCACGATCAAGGCCACTTCCAGTGCTGGAAGCCCTTTCCTGGGATTTGCTGGATCTGGCTGCACAGAAAGTTGACCATTTCTTTCATTATGGTTTCCTCCATATGCTGATTCAGTCCTATTATTATGCATCTGGGAAGTCTAGTGGATCATAGAGATAAACACTTTCCACCTGCTTTCTCAGGAAGTCCTTTGGAAGAAAAACCTGATCAATGCAAATGTGAAAACCTTATAATGTTCCAGAACCTTGCAAATGAAGAAGTAAGAAAATTAACACAACGCTATATCCTTTTCTAGTATTATGCTTCTGTATGGAATGGAATGGAAAGAATATTATAAAATGTCACAAATACTGTATGTAGGGGTATATCAAATGAAATCGCTTCCATAAAGTCAAGAATAGTGAACTCCAGGAGAGGTGGTTTTTCTTAAACAGCCTGATAGCTGTTTGAGAGCCAAGGGCAAGCCAAGCTTAGTGGCCAGGGGCAAACACTTAGTTGCCGTCTGCTCTTCTAGAGGATTTAGCAATAAGGCCAGTCAGCCAGTCAGTATGCAAAGTAAAGAAGAAAAACATATTTAATTAACTCTCTCTCTGCTGGCAGAAAATGGAGGACATATACGGGTCTTAAGTATACCAAAGGTATAGTATGTATGGGCAAAGAATGTTTTAGAATGAAGAGGTTTCAAACTCCATCTAAACTCCAAACCTTTTCTTTGGCCCCAAGACATACTGTAGCCTCATTTGGTCAGTGTTTAGTTTCTAGAGGAATGGGATACAGTTTTTCTTTTTCTTTTTGGTTTGGCAGCAAAGATCTTTCATATCAGCACTCTTAAGATGAAACATTTCACTGAGGGAACAGCAGGCTCCAATGATTCATTAAAACAATATTACAAATAAAAGGAATGCTTTGGGATAATGGAGAAATAAGAATTTAGTGCTTTTACACACTGAACAGCCTGCCAACTGCTCTGAATTTAAGATTATAGTCAGCTTACTAAAGTTGGCAGATATCTAACACAACATGCATCAACTAGTCGATAGGCAAATAAATGGTTTAATTCTCAGCCATCTCTGTGCCAGTGGGTTTATATACTAAGGAACAGCATATACCAATTCCCTTCTGAAAACTGAAAATGTGTTCCCCTAAGAAAAATAATCTGACAGTGGTTAATATAAATAATGAATCTGGGCTCTCATTCTGCCACCAGGGGGGCAGGTGGAGGGTATTAAGGAGCCTGCAAGCGTGGAAGACAAGTGCTGCTTCTAATGCTCCTTCCTCTTCATTTTCCCACCTCAGTTCTGAGGGTCTACTTCATAGGAGACTAAGAAAGTTTTAATATATAAAAGCATAGGTTGGAAGTCTTCCAGGTTGCTACCCTTTGGCCATATCTGGCATGGGTGAAAACTGATGTCTTAGTTTCCAAAGCCCTGTTTTCTTCTCTTTACCACATTCCCACCTATCAATTCTGGCTCATAGAGGTGTGCTTTGGCAAACTAATTTATAAGCAACAGAGGTGTGACTAGAATTAAAAATTAAAAAGAATTTGAACTGAACCATCTGCACATCGATATTTAAAAAGTATTTAACCTGAAAAATGATTATCTTGGTAGCACGTGCTAAATTAGTTACTGTAAATTTACAAGTCAGGGTTTTAAAATACTTAACAGAAAGGGAAAAAAACAAAGCCTTATTTTTTTAGAACAAATTTTTATGTAGATAAATCAAGTTATATTTGAATGTAAATAAAAATAATACAGTTCAGGTTCATCTTCCTTAATATGAGATTTACTAGAAGAAATGACACAGAGAATGGAAGCCCTGGAAAATCGCCTGAGATACAGATGAAGATTCAAAATACTCTGTATTTGTACGTCATTGTATCATCAATTAAAATGAAAGCAGTTCAGAGCCCTAAAGCTCAGCCTATCATTAATTCTGTAAGGTTGTAAAGTAAAATATAATTAGTACTGAGAAAGCTGGTTTGCTATAGAACAAGGGCAAAAAGTAGACACTAACTTGTATAAATTTAATGAGAAAAAGAATCTTTCAGAATCCTAAAGTTTACCAAGTGAGAATAAGCTAGGCAAAGATACTCTGTAACATAATGGCCAAGATTTGCTTCTGCCTCTCCTTAGTGTTGCAATCTCATCTGACTACGAAATAGTTTGCAAGGTCTTACTTCTGTAGAACACTGGCCATAGGAAAAGCTATTTTTTTGTATTGGACTTTACCTTGATATATGTATATGGACGTATGCATAAAATCATAGGACATGGACTTGTATAACAAGTTGGATTTTTTTTTATACAATATTAAAATTCACTACTTCAGAGAATGGTAGCCTGTGTATAATTGTTTGACTTAAAGATACATGAGATAAAGCCAATATACATATGAAAAAATGTTGAATTTCACTGGTAATCAGGAAAATGCAGGTTAAAACAATAGTTTGGCAAAAATTAGTATGTCTGACTATAACATGTGTTGGTGAGGAGGTGGAAATCTGGGGCTTTTGTACACTGCGAGTGAGAAAGCAAATGGATAGTCTCTTTGGAGAGTAATCAGTGCATAGTAAAACTGAAAATGTACACAACCCTATGCTGTAGCCATTGCATTTTAGCATGTATATGACCTATACAAGAATGTTACTAGAGTGTATAAAAGTAACAAGTTAGAAATAACCTAATCATAAGGATAACTAATGAATTGTGGCATATATCTCAGAAATACTAGACATTTTTTAAAGCAATACACTAAAGCTGCATGTATGTGTGGTTAAACTGAAAAATGTTTAAGAAGCCAATGGCAGGGTATATTTAGTATACCATTCCTGTACATTAAAAAAACCCACAAACATTACTAGTTGTTTAGACACACAAATATGTACATTTAAGAAATGTTCTGGAAGGATACACACAATAGTGGTTGTCCCTGGGAAAATAAAGTGGGAATAGAGACAAGATCAAGAGTCAAGGTATCAGTTCATGGCACCTAGAGCAGCAAGAAAACACTACCGGTGGCAGCTTCGTTATAAAATGGACACCCAAAATGACATCCTTCCCATGGATTTTTGGGGCCAAATGCCTTACAAAATACCTTGAATAAGCTTATGTTTAAATATTTCAAGACAAGTGTTTTCATCAGAATGTCCTCTCAAAGGGCAGTGTGGTACGTGGGGAGAACATCTAAGCCTTGTGTCTGATTCTTTCCAAGTATCACAACTTTTAGTTGTGATTCAAAAAGTACTAAACCTTCATTTTTATGAGTCATCCACTTGATCTCCAAAGCATATTTTCATTAGGAAGTAAATTATTGATTTGGGGTGGCATTACCTTTGGAGATGTAATCATCCTTCAGGCATTGCTTCCGATTAGCTCAATTAGCTTCACTTTGTTGAGTTCTGGCTCCCTCTAGTGGCTGTAGACTGCCCCTGCTCCCATTTTGTTTTTTGTTTTTTTTAAGCTTTTAAACACTTGGTAAGAAAAATATGTTCAAGGGAAACAAAGGCCTCCAACCAATTCATCTAATTTACAGAATAATCCAAGATCTTTAAAGATTGTCTAACATTTGAAATATTTCTCCATTTTCCTTATTTTGCTATCTGTACGTCTCAGGTATTAAGGTTTCTGTATTCCAGCTGATTGTGTGAGCTTTCCAAGCCCTGATCCTGACAAATGGGACTAATAGTACTACCTCAACGGATTGTCAGGAGGATTAAATGGGTTAACATGCATACTACTTTAACTACTTTAAATCTAACATTTGAAATGCTCAATACTAGCTAGTTTTTATTCTTCAGCAGCACCTGACACTAATATGGTAACACATAAGGATATGTTGAGTGAATTCTTTGCTCACGTGAAGAAAGTACTTGGGCAGATTTCCACTCCTAAATTATCTTCTGAAGCAAACCAAGTAGGAGGTAATACATTAAATAATAGGAAATGTACAAGATGTTCAAAACCTATCAAAATGAAAAAATTCTGGACTAGAAAGTCACAAGTCTATCAATGAAAAATAAATGTTTAAGCCCTAAAAGTCATTATTTATTCTGGTATTTTTTAGTTTATCATATGTTAGTCACATAATAAATGATATAAAGTTGAAAATGTTGAGTCTCTATCCTCTGGGACCTTAGTTTAATGAGACAGATATGATTAATGCCATAAAAAAGGTTCTCTGGTAACTCAGAGACACCTGATCTAGACTGGAAGTGGATGTTGGGGTGACCTGAAAAGCAGGGGGAGGAGGGAAACCAGATGCCCCTGCAAGCAGGAGCGGCAAGTCTAAGGTATAACTGGGAATGAATTGCAAGACAGAAGATCAAAGAGAACCATTTTCCACGAACCAGAACCAGATGACCATGTTCCAGAAGCTCCAACTAACTGCATTCATGACCAGCCTGAAGTTTCTCCTCTTTAGACCTTTTGTTCCTGCCACACCATTTAGATTGCAATGAACATACTCCACAACATACAACCTCTTCTTTGGAGCTTTCCTCTCAGTACAGGTATGGATTAAACCCAATTGGCTGGGACTTCCTGCAGTCCCCTACATACAGCTTTCTACCCAAACACATTACTTTCATTGTAATTAAATGAAAGTAGGGAATATTTTAAAATATCTGAGACCTTCCTAGATCTTCTTGACTAGTGGCATTTTCTAATTCTGGCAGCACTTTAATGGCACGTCACCACAGCTGCCTCCGACCAGAATGAGTGAGGTGTTTCCTATCTACTAGTTTTAAACTCCTTTCTCTGAACTTTAAGGTCCTTTCTCGCTGAAACAACGGTGAGTGCACAAAAAAGCACATATAAAAAGGTAAAAGCCAAATGATCTTATTGCATATTCTCACTACCTAGAAGAAGGCCCTAGAAAGCAATTATTTTCTAAAATCCATCATTCCAAAATACCTGGAGCCACAAAGTCATGCGACAGAAGCATTGCAAAGAACTGGTATGCCAGCACCTACGATATTGTATTCTTCGGGTCAATGCCCCTCAAAAAATTAAATTGAAACTAGTCAACCTGGAGGACAAAGAACCCAAAGAGCAGGGCTAGGTCGATGTGAAAGGAGAAACTGACCAAGTAGGAGGAAAATTATAAAATATATGAATTTCCTTAAACAAGACTGAAACATTTTGAACCATAGAAAAAGACTAATAGCATTGAGACCAGCAGTAGTCTGACCAAGCAATTCTTATCAAGGAAAATGACTTCCACCATTTTAAACTCCGTTGGGCACACCAGTGTCTGGATATGTAAATATGAGCACCTTAGAACATTTATAAATTTCTTGTAACTCTAGCTCTTAACCAGATGTTAATTTGAAAACGTGGGGTGACATTTAGAGGTGTTCTCATAGAATGACATGGAAGGAAAACCAGAAATGAAAAATATCCTGTAATATCCACATCCCTCCACAACAAAGAACTGTCCCACTGAATAATGTTAGTGCTCTCAAACTGAGAAATATTGAGTAACTGAACCACCAGTAAAGCTCTACTCCTGTTAACAGCTACACTCTCCGAATTACATCCATAAGCTCAGACTAACTTCAGACACAAACTAAAATCATGAAATGTTAACCTGAAAGAGACCAATTCCCTCACTTGTGAAACTGGGAATCTCACTCACCCTTGTTAATTAGCTATAAGAGGGAGTCTTCTGACTCCAAGTTCAGCAACATTTGACTTTCCTGATATATTGAAAACATCCTCATCTCCTCTCATCTACCACCAAAAACCTCTTGACCAAGCTGATTCTTAAGTCCAAAAGACACTGTCATTTCTGATACTTCTGCAACTTCCCTTAGAGCTTGAGCACAGACTGTGTAGGGTATAGCCTACCAGCACCATTCAAATCTGTAAACCACAATATATGTAAATCAATAATTTCCCTTAAATTAATTCCTCTGAATATTAACAGATGTAGGAAAAGGACTCCGTAGGACATATTTGGGAGATGCAATATTCAGTGACAAAATTCAGGGTAGGAGGGAATATATTTCATTTATTCCTCTCTGCTACTCAGATTTATGAGATTTAAACTGGACTATAAACTGCAACTCTGGTTAAATTCGGGGTTTTGAACCTTGTTGCCTGCCCCTCAAACACATTCAACTATAAAATGCCAACTATGTTCTGAGATTGGAATTATGAAAATTTCCAGTACAAGAAAGGAACTCAGTGCACACCCTTTACAAAAATGGGAAAATGGAAATTGGGATGTACAGCTCTTAATCCAAAAGTCTTGCCACCACCTGTATAATCAAAGTGTATTGAAACAAAAATATATAAAAATAACCGAAACAAACGCAGTTTTTAAAACAAGCTCTGCCCCATTTTATTAAAGAAAAATTGCATGATTTACTTTTCACCAGTCTGTTCTGGCATGCTTCTAATGATATCAGAATCACCTAGAAAATAAAACAATAATATTTTTACAATTCATTTAATGGCAATTAGCAGTGGTTATCTTCAAGTTATTTCACTGGCTGTACTGTCATTTCTTGAGGCTGATCGAAGTCACCTAGAGTCAGACCATTTCCCACTTAAGATGTATCATATAAATTACACTTGGTCTATCACCAGCATTTATAAAACCAGACCTAGGAAAAGAACTAGGTCTGGGGACACATGCATGGTTCTTAATATAGCGAATGTTTAGCCTGCCCTGATTATTATGAAATCAGAACAGCGAGAATATTCGCAATCTTTTATGAATTAATTCAAAATTCCTAAGTTCAAAATGAGATGTGTGATTCATTGGACAACTAAGGAATCAGGAGCACTGACCCGGGTAACTTAAGTCGGCCTCCTGCATACATGGATTCCCAATCACAAATCAAAAATACTGTCTTTGGTCCATCGTTGGTAAATCCATGGATGTGAAACCCAGGGAAAAAACTACATGTATGAGTGGACCTGTGCAGATCAAACCTGTGTTGTTCAAGAGGCAACTGTATTTGTAGGCATTTCTTTTTCAACCAATTTAACTCTTCTGTTTCTCAAGCAGCCAGTAAAGATTACTTTCCTCCATTTCACCTGATTATTCTTTTATAATTTCACCTTTTACCAAGGTCCTAAGTCATTATTTCTTAGGTGTTTCATCAAACGAAATCCATGATCTCAAATTTTTAAAAAATTCACTTATAACAAAGCCAATGGACTGACATTCATTATCAATTCTCTATGAAACAGAACTACAGGATATCCCTTGATATATACAAATTCTCACCATCTGAACTCAAGAACCAAAGACATCTATATACCAGCTACATACATTACATTGTAAAGGGGGAAAATATGATTTAAAAAGCATACCTGGATCAATGATAGCCAGTGTGCATACTCTGTAATATTTTCCACACGCTGTGCCCAATTCAATATTATTGCCACTGTAGTGATGAACACCAGTCTTAGCCAACATGGCGTAGTACTCTATTTCAGATTTCCTTTGGGAACCCAAAAAAAAGGCAAATAAATGAATGCAATACCAGTGACAAACTAAATGTTACTATTCTCTCATTAGTTTTAATGTTGGTGAGGCCTTCCAAAGTAACTAAGCCAGTTATTACTCTTAAAAATTACATTAGTAGAAACCATTCTTTCCTTGGATCCCTTACAAGAGATGAGATAATCAGCAAGTATCTACTTAACACCTATGTTTAACACAGTATCTATGCTCGTGGAGAAGAGGGTAGGATGCAAAATAAAACCATTATTTACTTAGCATTTACTACATGCCAGACACTTCACATAATTCCCATAATGTATTAAGTACTCCTTTTTTTTTTTAACTAATGAAGAAACTGAGGTGCAGAATAAGTGCAGAATCCAGAATTCGAAACCACGTTATCTTTAAAAGATAGTCCATTTCTCACCCTCTGATGCTCTGAATCCTAGACGGGGCGGGGACAGAGCGGGGGGTGATATTTCTTACACTGAGTTAACATTCTTGTCAATTGAGTAGATAGCTATTAATGGTTTTAAAAACTTGAACGGAGTTCTAACAGAAATTTCCCACTACTCAAAGTGCAGATCCATAGACCAACAGTAGTGTTACAAGGTGCTTGTTAGAAATGCAGTATCTCAGGCCCCAACTGAGACTCAAAATCAGAACCTTTTTAACAAGCTCACTCATGTTACTGTGTGGACATTCTTGTTTGAGAAGCACTGCTATAGAATGTAGGCTTGAAAGACAGGTTGAAATAAGACCTAATTATGGGATGGGATAGAGACAGCACTCTGTAAGTACCGACATGCTATAAAATGCTGAGATTATGCATATCATAGAAAATCAGTGTGGGCTGGGGCTGATACTATGGCTTATATTCTGCAATACATAAGTTTAACTTGTTTACAATTCCCACTAAGTTCAATTTTAAAACAATCAAATCTACGGTCATGCCACCCTGAACAAGCCTAATCCCGTCTGATCTCAGCAGCTAGGCAGGGTCGGGCCTGGTTAGTACTTGGATGGGAGACCAGCTAGGAAGACCAGGTGCTATAGGCGTAAAAAATAAAAAATAAGGGATTGTAAACTGACAAAGTCCTTGCAATCTGTGAGATCTACCAAGGGTTGCTTCGCCTAAAAAAATAATAATAATAAAAAATAAATCAAGCAAAAATTGGCTCAGAGAATTGACACAGGATGAACTAGGTGATTCTATGATGGCCTGCAACTCCATTGGTCAGCCTGAACTTTATCTAGCCTTTCCACACTAAAACAAATTCATACAATGTAGAACTTTTAAAGCATCTCAAAGCTGAAAGAATGACCAAAGGCAGGAAATAAAACACATGGAAAAACAAATTACATTTCTGTGCTTCCCTCCACCTTGCTTTTTACCCCTTTTGCCAAATTTCTCCCCTAAGATTAGCTTACACAAGGAGAAAGCATGACTGGGAGGGAAAGGGGGATCAAGATGCAAACACCACAGTAGCAATCGTGTATCATTCCGCAAGTGTTCGCTTTAAAACGAATTTACATAAAATCGAGTTCATGCAACCCATATTACAAGTTTACAATCTGGATATTCGTTTACGATGAATTTGCAGGACACACACTTCAGGTTCTTTCGATTACCTACCTCAAGGCTGGACAGTTGTTGGCGAGGATGACCAGTTTCGCTTTGCCTTGTCTGATCATTTTCAGAGTCTGCTTGTACCCCAATACGTACTTTCCACTTTTCATAACAAGTTGGAGCCTAGAGTTGATAGACTCCAGGGACTTTTTCTACAAAGCAAACATTTAACATGGACCTTCATGAAGGCCTTGTATGTGACCACTTCAAAACTGGATCCAGCTGGAAGCCGGGCCCTTTTTATAAAACCTTCGAAATCGAGCGTCCCAAGTCATTGAAAAGACGTCACGGGCTCCTTTTAGGACACCCTAAATGCCAGTGACATGCTGATTCCCCAGTGAGCTCAGATCTACCCGCCCCGGCCAGACTCATCTCTCCACGTGAAACGGCTTCCTGCCCTGCCCCGCTTCACTCACCGTCTTCTTTGCGGCCACCATCTTCCTGCCTTAGATGCGGGACGGCCCCCAACCTAAAACATACAGAAGAAGGGACAGGAAGTTTACAACCCAGAGGTCCAAACGGCAACCTGCGAGGCTCCAGCTGCTGCCTAAAGCTCGGGATGGTGGAGCCCACTCACCAACAGCAGCCGCCAAGATGGCCGGGAGGGAGAAAAGAAGGAGTTCCCACAATGCAAAGCTCTACAAGGCCCAGCCGGGATTCCGGGACCGGAAGCGGAAGCAAATTGCAAGCGGAAGAGGCGAGGCAACAAGGGAAGGGCCGCCGCCGGTTGCTATAGGTACCGCTAATTAGACCAGCGGTGGAGCAGTAAGGTTTGCCGGTGGTTCTGGCTTCAACCTCTCCGCGCTACGTTACTCTGTCGCTCCCAGCTGTAGACTGAGAAACTGAAGATTGTTGTTCTCAGCGGGAATTGGAGAAGCCAGCTCAGGGTGAAGCGGGAGGAGTGGCGAGAAGAGGCGGCGGCGGGTAGACCATGGTCTTAGTGCTGCTGTCATCTCTACCAGAAAGTGGGGCTCTGGGGGAAAGGGGAGGACCCCGGTGCCTTAGCCTCCAGCTGTACTCTCCGCTGTCAGTTCCGCCGGGGCTCAAGCTGCTGCGTGCACTCCCCTGTCCCCGCCCAAGTTAAGGGTCCTTCAAGAGAACGGCGGCGCTCCAAGCCGGCTAGTCCAACTCACCTCTTTTAATGGCCCTGTTGCTGTCGACTTGTAAGCCGAATTTGCAAAGAGACCAATAAACGGTTTTAATTTTAAAAATCTTTTTGTTGGGAACATTAGAGTCCTGCGACAGGTCACTCAAAATACTAGGTACAGAAAGTGCCCACCACCACCACCAAAAATAAAAAAAAGTAAAATTAGCCCAGTAGATAAGCTATTTTTGCTGTCATGGTGCCCTGGAGGTCAGTAGGAAGAGGAGCCAAAAAAAAAAAGAAAAAAAAGGTGGATAACTGAAGTGTACCAGGAGCTGTGCTCCATAGTGCAAATAAAAATAGAAGGGGATGGGGGGGGCGGGTTCCATGGAAAGTAACCTCATGGGATGATCTGATCATAAATTTCTAACTGGGCAGGTCATGGTGGTCCCGCCCCAAGCCTGTAACTTTTTTTTTTTTTTTTGGTGATGAGATTACAAGTGATTTTAATATCTTCTTTTCTGTAATCACATTTTATATAATTAATGTGTAATGTTTCTGTAATGAGATTTTTTTTAAAAAGGATGCATAGCTGGAGGGATGCAGAGTGGCTTACCCAAAAAACTTTAAGACATTCTTTTCTCATCCTAAGCATCAGAACACTTTGGAAATAACGAGAGATGCAGATTTGAATAAAATTTCACTGAATATTTTGTTCCTTAAAATTGGCATTTTAATAGTAGTCTTGTTTACTAAATCAAAGTTTTTCTTTTTTAAATTTTTAAATAATATTTGCTCAAAAAGTGTCTGTGTGTAATGAAACAGTTAAAACAGATAGCCTTAAACTCAGAAGTTTACCTGGTCACTAATACCTTTGCACATACCTGAGCCACTCCTTTTCTACCCTATTCTCATTTCCCTCTCCAGAGGAAGAAAACGCTAACCTGAATGTTACCGTTTTCATATCTATTTTAACAGTTTTGTTTGGTCTATATATTTTCTTAAACAATGTATTATTTATTTCTTTTTAGAACTTCCAGAAATTAATATATCTTATGACATTTTCTGCACGTTGCTTCTGAAGCTCGATATTATGTTTCTAAGATTCATCTATGTTGTTGTGCGGAGCCGTAGTTCATCATTTTCACTGCTATGTAATGTCCCACTGTGTTAATATAACATATACATTCACCTGTCAATGGATATTTGGTTTGTTTTCAATTACTAACAATGCTGATATGAACTCTTTTTTCTTAGTACCCTTCTTCCTCCTTATATATTTATTACATTATTAACCGTCTTCCCCATTCTACACTCTATATTTCCATGTTTATTGTGCGAATAACCATTAGTACCTCTTACTCCCTTTGCCTTTTTTTCCCATCAACCCCCCTCCCATCTAGTATCCCTCATTCTCTATGTGAGTTTACACTTTTGTTGTCATTTTTGTTTATTTTGTTCTTTAGATTACACATGTACGTGAGATCATGTGATATTTGTCTTTATCCGACCCATTTGATTCAATGCCATACCCTCTAGGTCTATCAAGGCAATATCTTTTTCCATCCCCTTGCTTTTAGTCTGTGTGTGTCTTTTCATCTGAAGTGAGTCTCTTGTAGGCAGCATATGTCAGGGTCTTGTTTTCTTATCCATTCAGCAACTTTGTCTTTTGGTTGGAGCACTTAATTCTTTTTCATTTGAGGTACTTATTGATAGGAATGTAGTTATTACCATTCTTTATTCCTGTTTTTGGTACATGTTTTTTCTTAAGTCCTTCCAACATTTCCTGTAATACTGGCTTGGTGTTGATAAATTCTTTTAGCTTATTTTTGTCTGGGAAGATCTTTATCTGTCCTTCAACTCTAACTGATAGCTTTGCTGGATAAAGTATTCTTTGTTATAGATCTTGGGTTTTCATCACATCGAATATTTTGTGCCAAGCCCTTCTGTCCTGCATAGTTTCTTTTGAGAAATCAGCTGCCAGTCTTATGGGTGTGCCCTTGTAGGTAACTAACTGCTTTACCCCTGCTGCTTTTAATATTCTTTCTTTGTATTTAACCTTTGGCATTTTAATTATGCTGTGTCTTGCTGTGGGCCTCTTTGAGTTCCTCTTTCTTGGGACTTTCTGTGCTTCTTGGAGTTGTATGTCTATTTCCTTCACCAGATGAGGGAAGTTTTCCTTCATTATTTCTTCAAATAGCTCTTCAACATCTTGTTTTCCTTCAGGTACCCCTATGACACGGATATTTTTACATTTAATGTTGTAGCCGCCAGCCCCCGATAGACACACGGACCACCAGAAATCAGTGAGTTATAGGAAGCACACTCTTTATTCAGCCAGCTGGGTCTGCCAGGGGTACGCAGACCCCAAATTAAGCAGCCCTGAAATGTAGAGGTACAGAGTTTTTAAGCTCTAAACCCTTATTCTCCATCCTGTTTGAACACACAAGTCTATCTTTCTTCTTTTTACCAGCTGTCACCCCACAGGTCAGTTGTGCAAGCAGGGGTACAGAAGCAGAAAGCTTATTGTTAGAGCGTTATGTTCCCACGGGTGATAGCCAAGCAGTAATTTTTCAGCCAGCACATTAATAGTGTCCCATAGGCTCTTTAAATTATTACTATTATAGTCTTGGCTTTTTTTTTTCTTGCCATTCCTATTGTGTGTCCTTGGCTTCTCCATCCTCTATATTGGTGATTCGATCCTCTTCTTTATCCACTCTGTTTATTCCATCTAATATACTCTTCATCTCATTTCTGACTGGTTCTCTTTTACAATTTCCATTTCCATTTTTATGTTTTTTATCTCTTTGTTGAAGTTCTCACTGAGTTCATCTACCCTTCTCATAAGTTCATTGAGCATCTTTATAACCAGTGTTTTGAACTCTGCATCTGTTAGATTGCTTGACTCCATTATTCCTGGATCTCTGTTCTGTTCTCTTATATGGTTTCTGCTTCTTTGTCTTCCCATTTTGGCTGCCTTTCTCTGTCTGTTTCTGTGTACTAAGAAAAGCTACGTCTGCCAGTCTTACTAGTGTGGCTTTGTGTGGTAGGTGTCCAGTGGCACAGTCCTGAGAGGGGTTCAGCTGCAGGCCAAGTTTAGCCCCAGCCTGTGCCCCTCGGAGCCACCTGTTAAGATTCAGCAAGCAATCCACAGATGCTGTGCTTACAGTTGCCTCAAGAAACCACGCCAGAAAACGAGGCCAGCTGCCACCAGTTGAGTCTTGGCACTGCTCGGCAAGAAGTACCTGACTCGTCGAGGACACACCTGGATGTGGCTTAGGTGGAGCCACGAGTTAGGGGAGGCAGAGTTTCAGGGAATATTCTGGGCTGAGCAACCTCTATTATCCAGTTTGATGATGTCTCAGCTATGGTGGCACTGTGTCCTCACACTAGGAGCGGGGAGGGCTCGAACAATGGATACCACCAGTACTTCTGTCCAGGAGAAAGCCTCACCTTTGGCTCTCACTCTGACAACTCACTATTCCCCTGTAAGTCCCTGGTGCCCCCTGAGCAACTGATCCGGCCCTGTTCAGAGCAAGCAGGTCTGTCACTGAAAGTCCGCTAGCGGACATGCTCCCTTTAAGAGGCGTCTGCACTGCCAATTGCCGCTGCTGCACACCGGGCAGCCACGCCCTCCTACCTTCTAGTTGCAGACTGATTAATTCTTTCTTTTCCTACTTGTAGTGCTGCTGTTCGTCTAGATCCCAGGTGACTTTCCTTGCTGCTTGCTCTTTGTTTCTGTCACAACTTTGATTTGGTCACAGAGGAGTGAACAAAGCCTCTTATCAGCTATGCCATTTTAACCAGCTCCAGGCCTGTAACTTCTTAAGTGAAAAGTTTTAAGCCAGCTCTGGCCATTGTTTTTGTGCATCTAGGTTAACACACCTTCGAAATGCCAGAATACCCCTGGAAGGGGGTGGTAACCCTCCAGAGAGCACATAATTGTGTTAACTATCCTGCAATCCAATCCTTGCCTTGCATTCTCTACTCTTCCTTACATCTCCTTAATTTCAGATGCATAAAAGAAAGTGCAAAACTGTTATTCTCAGGAACATTTGAGCTCTTGCTCTCAGGCACATGTCAGTTTGGCTCAGATAAATTCTTACAAAAATTCTCTACAGGTTTGGATGACAACCTTTCACCTGCATTATTTTATTTAACAATCACAAAAAGTCTTAGAAGTAACATTTTTATTCTCAAGTTTCCATCTCTAGTGTGTTGTCAGAGCTAGGGCAAGTACCTGTACCCAGGTCTGTACTGTAGGTTATCTCACAGTTTATTCAAACTTGTGAAATTAACCAAACAAGTAGAGTTAGGTTATTATACTGCTTGCGTGTAGTATGGTCTCTGTGCCAACTACTTACTCAACTCTGGTGTAGCACAAAAGCAGCCACAGACAGTATGTAAATGAATGGGCATGACTGTGTTTCTATAAAACCTTATTTACAAAATCAGGCAGCTGGCTGGATTTGGTCTACAGGCCACAGTTTGCTGACCCTGTGTTAGAAGGTTACTATTACTATTAAAAATAGCTACTTTCAGTCATACAGAGAATGTCCTTAGTATAAAAGAGATACATGTTAAAGTATTTACAGATGAAGTATGGATATCTGCAGCTTAATTTCAAATTGCTAAAATAAATATCTATAAACAGGTAGGTAGAGCAAATGTAGCAAAGTCTTAACAACTGTTAATTTTAAGTGGAAGATATACAGGTGTTCATTCTACTATTCAGCTTTTTTAAGTTTGAAAACCTAAATACTGAAAAGTTGGGAAAAAGTTTGAGAAAGGACTTTGCCATTCAGATATTATTTTTCTGGATGCTACTCTTGTAGCATTTCAGAGTGATCTTGAAAGAATACAAACAGGTAATTGTGATAGGACAGAATTAACATAAGGTTCTCCTTTGGTTTTCCTTCACCAAAATCGATGCTCCAAGTTTCTGAGAATTCTGCAGGTGCCTGCATTTATTGTGCTCTGGTTTTCACTTGCTATGAGCATTAAAAGTGACAGGCTGCATTTCCTGTAAGGGCAAATACTAACAAGTTCATCTAATATTGGTTCAGTACACTAACCCATCCCCTTACTGTTAAGCAATTAAAACTATCACATTCATTATCATCAACTATTACTTATTCAGTGTCCAGATTAGAAAGTGGCCCATTAGCAATTTGGAACCCTATTTGTCTAACTTAGCCTTCACATTCTTAAGTTACCCTGGACCTTAAACATGCTCACAAATATAGTGGGGTGAGGGAAGGACAGTGAATCCCAGTGAAAAGACACTGTAAACTCAGTGAATGTTAGTGGCCTTTCAACTACACACACATACACCTATACAAGAAATCTCAGCCCTTAGCAGACAAGAGGGAATGAATGCTACTTATTTATCTCCACCCTTTCTGCCTCCACAATAATAAAGAATCTGAAATATTTCTCCTATACCCTTTTTGTTCAGACTGGGAATGCTCCAGACTGAACTGGATTAAAAAATAGGCCAGATAAATGCTTTCTCCTATTTTTTAAACCATTTTTTCCCATCCAAAGAAACATGTTTTTTAGACTTTTGGTTACAAAAAAAAAAACTCAGTATTTTATTCAGTATTTTACTATGGAAGAGTACTTACCACTTACCACTTTTGGGAAGTAGAACAGTGTCTATAAAGTTTGGTCTTTTGGTTATTTTATATTTCTTAAAGTCAGTTTTTGAAATTTTAGTATAAGTGGGGATCCTCTCAAGTGTCCACAAAAAAAAATATGATATTTTACATATTATTTTCAATGATTTGAAAAGCCTACCATGTAATTTTACCTTTAATAAAGCCGTAATGCACAGGCTAAGACATTAATGTGCTTTGCTTTTAACTAACATATCACTGTAACAATGCATATCATGCTGTTCAGAAAATGTCACTGATTACTTAGTGGAGAAATAGATGATAAATGCAAATTTGTGACAACATTGGAATATGGTGTGTCTAAGAAAAATGATAAAAAGAATCCTTGGAGGTGAAAAGATTTATGAACTGCCTTCAAGATATAACACCTCACATTTATCGGCCTTTAAAAATCACAGTATCAGTTATGATCAGGTATTATCAAGATAAGACTAAAGGACTAGGACAGGTAATTGCTAAGATGGAGAGTGGTGAGGTAGAGGGGAGGCAGGGTAAGCATATATATATTAGTCTAGATACTTTTGTAAGCAGTAGAAACAAATTAGTTCAGTTAAGCAGAAATGGAATTTATTTTATAGTTCACCAAATGAACAAGAAGCCTGGAGAGCAAGACCCAGATCTGCATATACTGGTCATGTTTAATCTTGGCTGGTGCCATAACAGTGTTTAATGTGCCATTCCATCCCACTATAGGGTTAGCTTCACCTGGATGATGAGGTAGGTATATAGAATCACCTATATCCCATAGAAATGAACCTATTCCCTTGTCTCTCAGTAAAGTGAGAGACAAAGATACAAAGCTGAATGTCATGTCTTGACAGATGTGTAATGTCTTAATGATACCATCCACTAATGGATGATGCTGGAAAAGTAAAACCATAGTGGACAGGAAAAGAAAATCTAATCCAGTGTCTGTTACAGTAAAGATTATCTACTGTCACCAAGGAGGTCTTATCAGTCTTCTACGAGGTAGCTGATAGGTCCCCTCAAAGAATGGATACCATTTCAGAGGCTTACGTTGGTCACTTTTGCTGCTACTGGCAAACTGGACACCCTCAGCCAGGTGAAGCATGGTAAGTGGAGGAACAAGGTGTTGAGCCCATACCTGACTGCTATCCTTGTCTCTGTAGCCATTTTATTCCTGAGCCCATTGAGCAAAAACTGGAGTGGCTCGTGAGAAAGACTTCCTAATATCCACAGAACACCTGATTATTATTGTTTACCTGATTATAAAATGCTTCCTCTGAAGAAAATAGAAGAGACCGTGGCTTGGCTGACAAATTATACCTAAGGAAAAGTAAGATACCCCAGGCAACTCCTAAAAAATTACTGATAATGTGTCATGTTATGAAGGACCCTTCCTCAAAGTCTTCAGTCTCCATTCGAAGGCATTTGTGAACTGATTTCCGGGTGGTGAAGGCTTTGTCAGGCCTGCAGTGCAGGAGAGAGGGAGAGGAAGAGGGAGAAAGAAAGGAGAGAGGAGATCAGGAGGCGGGGAGAAAGGGAAAGAAGGAAAGGAAGGAGGGAGAAAGGAAGAGAGACCTCCAAACGTGGTAAAGATCATAGCTTTGTATCACACAACCCTTACAGGGAAATAGATCAAATGGTAGACAATTTGAGCATCAAAATAATGATGGTATTTTGGACTGAATTTTGTGTCTCCCAAATTCATATGTTGAAGTCCTAGCCTCCTGTACCTCATAGTGTAGATGTATTTGAAGATAGGGCCTTTAAAAAGGTAATTAAGGTAAAATGAAGTCATATGGGCAAGCTCCAATCCAGTATGACTAGTGTCCATATAAGATTAGGGCACAAATATGCCTGGTGGACAGACCATGTGAAGACATGTGGGAAGACTGCCATGTACCAGCCAAGGAGAGAGGCCTCAGAATGAAACTAACCCTGCCCACACCTCGATCTCGGACTTCTAACCTCAAAAGTGTGAGGAAACAAATTTTTGTTGTTTAAGCCATCCAATATATAATAATTTTGTGGTACTTTATGACAGCCCTAGCAAACTAACACAGTATAATGTAACTGTATAACGTATAATGTTACAGTATAATGTAACTGTATAATGTAACATAACCCACTGTATAATGTAAAATTTATGAGTTTTTACTGATATAAGTGAATAATGGAGGAAAAAAGGGAAAGTGTTAACTAATACATGTAGAAAGAATAATGCAATTAGAAAAATCACCATTTGTAACCATCATAAAAATAGATCCAAGCATGAATATTAATATATGCTGAAAGTGGCAGATTAAACTTTGATGAGAAATAGGATAAAGTCTCTCCCCATAAATTAGAGTAAAATAGTAACTGTTCAGTGGAGAAGCCTGGCAGACATTGCCTTAACTACATCGTCAATAATAGGACAAATTGACATCACCTGCCTCTTGATATGAACACACAGATAACATAACATCTGTGTATTTCAGCCCAAACTGCATCGCCTGAAAATAATCATGAGGAAACATCAGATAAACCCAAATTGAGAAATATTCTACAAAATGAAAAATGTCAAGGTCATGAAAGAGGAAGATGGGGAGAAACTACTTCAGATTAAAACAAACGAAAGAGAGGTACAACTAAAGGCAATATATGATCCTGGATTGGACAACTGACCAAAGTTGAATATGAGGATGGATTAAATGGTATCTACGTTAAACTTCCTTGTGGTAATTGCACTGAAGTTACGTAAGATTAAGGCTGTCACTGTTAGTCTACCAATCAATAGTCACTGACCACAGTCGCCTCCTCCCTCCCCAGCTATTTAGTGATGATTCAGATGATCCCTCCAGCCCTTCACCCTCTCCCCCGACATCATCCCTATCTCTGCTTCAGAGGCCTTTTTCTTCTCTGCCTTTACCACGCCGCCCACCTTCTCCCCTCCTGGCTTCTTGGTCCTGTCCTCTTCTGCTTCGCGGCTCTCTGGCTTCTGGCACCCCGCGCGGCTGCGTTTCCACTCCAGGTGCGCGGCTCCCTGTCCTGCCCAGGGGCTCACGCGCGCCCCGCGCCCCGCTGTGCGCTTGCGCTCTGCAGCCGCGGGAGCAGGGCGCGCAGAATCCGGAGGAACTTTTGAGGCTGCGGGGCCGTCGCTGGGATCCAGGCTCCCGGGCCAACTCCGCGTGGGGCTGGGACGGGTGGCTGCACTCGCCCGCCGGCTGCACTGCTGCCCGTGGTAGCGTCGCCGCGATGGGCTGCTCCAGCAGCGCCCTCAACAAGGCCGGCGACAGCGGCAGGCTCCGCAGCGGTGAGCAGAGGACCCAACCCCACCCCCTCCCGGGCCTCGGGATTCAGGTCGGCTCGCTCTCCCGGGGGCCGAAAGGTGCGAATCGTACCCACCCCGCCCAGCAGGGGGCGGGCTCCTCCCTGAGGATGGAAGTGAAACCCTGAGCGCAGCGCGACTCCCTTCGGAAATCTGGACTAGCGCTACGGTGACTCAGGGTGCGGCGGTCCGCGTGCGCCCCGACGCGCGAGGCCCTAGGCCGGGCGCTGGGGTTACCCTGTCCACCCATGTGATCGCGGGGAATTGGCGTTAAATCCCTCACGCGGTTAGCCGCTACATTCTCTTAAACAGATGAGTACTTTCCTGTCTTTAACAATAGGTGCTATTTAATCTCCTAAAAGTACGAGAAACTTCGGATTATATAAAGGTGCACATTCACTGGGAACCATTAGTTTCTGCTCTTAAGGAAAGATGTATAACCGTTTTTCTATCAAGACCGCCGCCGTGCCATCCTTTCAGCGTTTTGGCGTCCGAGATGGCAAAGGATGCAGAAAGTGTAGATGGGTAGTCATTCCTTCAGATAGATCACTGCACTTTTGGAGAAGTCAGACACACTTTCTCCCATCCTTGGTTTACGTGGTTCTCGACCAATATGTACGTGATAAAAAGTGGTCATCACTTAATCTTATAAAGAAATTCAACAAGTATATTTTTAGCGTCTGCTATATAATAGCCAGGTGTGTGGCTAGATGCTGGATATACAAGTGACCCTACTTTTGGGGTTTGGAGGTGGAAAAGACAGACAATAAACAAGTTAAACAAATGGTTAAGATAGTTTCTGACAGTGATAAATGCTGTGAAAAGAATAAACGCGGATTCATGAACTAGAGAATGAATGAATTTTCCAGCTGATTCACTTCTTAAATTTTGCATGGCTAACATTTTGCACGAAGTTCCCAGGGTTAGGCAAATTCCTTCAAGCTAATTTACAGTCTTCAAGAGGAATGTTTTGGGGAGAATTTTATACTCTGATTATTACTTTTTCACGGGTTTTCTTTTAGCACCTTGCATTATTCCAGTAACACAGAAATGTCTTCCTCTCTGATTTGTAGTAGAGCTTGCAGGGTTTTCATGAATGTTGTTTCAGAACTCAGACACCGAATCCTAGTCAGAAGTATGTTTTATTGCAGTCATTTTTGTGGTTTCTGATAATTTATTTCTAGCTTCAGTAGATAACAGAAAGCAATACAAAATTTGGAAATAGGAGAGAGAAAAAAACTAACGTCATTATATAAAAGTGATTCCAAACCTCTTGTCATTGACAACAATGTGAAAAGATGGAAAAATCCTTTCCTAATGCAGAGAGCACTTGCTAACCTTTCTCCTAAAGAGACAAAAGCCTCTGTACCCCCAAGACGCTTTCAAGATGCCAATGCAAGGAGCAGCTTCTTTGATGTTGCTCGTTTTATTCTGTGGAATCAGTTGGATTTTGCATTCTGTTGCATGTTAAATCCTTGTTGATTTCAATATGAAAAACAGGTAACTCATGTTTCAGGAAGATACACCATATTATTTTGGCTTCTCCTATCCCCCGCTGTGCTCTAGGTATCCTAGGGCATTAAATCATCATTATAGATGTTTAAAGATGTATGACAGAGACCATTACTCTTGTAGAGGGGCAAAAATATCCCAGAGGTGGAATGAAGTTTTTAATCCTCTCAGAAAAGAATACATGAACGATAAAAGCATCACCAATATTAATAACCGTCCACATGAGTTGCACCCTTTATGTTTTTTATTTATGCTTTCATTGCTGTTCTAAGTTTACATGGATGTTGTTTGGAAAGAAATGTTAAAATGCCTGACAATCAATTTTAGTGACTAGGAAATTAATTAATATGCTGCATAAATTGCTCAACACACATATTGAATCAATCAGCAGGTATATTTTTCTTCTGAGTCTCAATCAGAAAACATTCTTGTAATTGGATACTTTTGTGTGTTCATCAACATTTCAACTCTATGATCTTGGAGACCCAATAAATAATTCATTCCTGTTTCTGTAACTCAGAACTTCTTTGTATACAATCCTAAGCCTGTGTGTATGGGCTTTTAGATAAAAACAGTCCAATTTTATTAACTGTCCTATACATTCATTTACTCACTGTACCCTCTAGTACCTAACAATGCTTGGTACATAATTGTTGAATGAATTACTTCATAATCCTTATAACAATGCTGTGACTAAGGATTATGATTTCCGTGTTTTACAGATAAGAACAAGTAATTTGTCCAAGGTCACAGGGCTCTTTAAGAGTCAGAGCTGAGCTTTGAATTCAGGTCTGATTTCAGACCTTCAGTTTTTCCTTCTTAAACTAGCTTGTGATAACTCGATTTAAACCTGTTTTTTCCTCAAATCACTCTGCATCCCCATTAGATGTGTGGTCATCCACTATGCAAACAGCAAAAGAAATACAATAAAATATATTTATTATAATCCTGAATAAGATATTATAATAATTATACAAATATGATATGTATAATATGTATATATGTAATAAATTATATAAATAAACAATATACTTATTTATCTCTAGGAATCAATAAAATATGAAGTTTATATTTGCTTCCAAATTTAAACTAGGAATATTTAGAGGACATTTAACCTTAGAGATATTTTAAACAGAGTACCTAGATGAAGGGAAACTTCCAGTGCCCTCCAACAGAGATACAGATAATCTTCCCATCATAAGAGATTCTTTTAAACTTACGATATGAACCTTAGAACCCCATGAGTTAAAGCTCAAATACATTAAGTTTTGTAGACTGGATTTGTGTTGACAGTTTTCTGTAACTAGCTTAAAAATTGTTTGTTCATGATGCAGTATTAACCTACCAGCAAAAGAATCATAAATAATGGGTTGAACTAGATTACCTCTAAGATCTCTTACAGTTCTTAAATTTTATGACACTGCAATATGAAGGTACTTATTGTCTGGGCTCCAACTTAAATCAGATAGCAGCTACTGGTTGAGAGCCGTTAGGTTGAAGAAGAAAGTGCTAGTGATCACGTGGAGACATTTGACCTGTCAGACACTGAATCCCACAAGCTTCTTTCTGTCACCTCCAAAGACCACTGACTAGAGATGGAGGTGGAGACTGACCTCTGATTGTAAACAATTAATTATCCAGTGCTACTCAAAATATAGAACCGTGCCTAGTACTTGGTAGTCACACATAGATTTTTAGCGGAAGCCCTGAAATGTGTAAGGCAAGAGGCTTCCCCTCCCCACCAGAAGGACAATTAGATTGAGTTTGGAATTTCTTGTTTGTGGAAGCAAGTTCTAAATATCAGGGCAATTTCTAGTTTCTATCCTAAGGAGCTGATGGAATCTGAACATAAAGATTTGGTTGAAATCACAGACTTTAATGAACCCAAAGGTCTCTGGGTAGAGTTTTGGCACTTGAACCCTCCTGGTGAGACAGCTCCTGCTTACATGGAAAACTCTCTCCTAAACAAATGCCAAAAGTTTCTTCCCAAGATTTTACAGCTTATGTACCAGTGAGAACCAAGTAAAGAGATGGTAATTATTACGAGGTTAACGTGTACCTTTCCACTGACAGCTGGAATCATTTGTTTGTTCTATCCTGAACTCTCAGTAGCTGCTTGGAGTGCTTGCGGCCTAGGCAATAGGACGAGGCTTGAATTTCAGAGTTATGCGAATTGTTCTTTGTACTATGGAGATACCTTCAGCCTTCAACAGTATTTTCATACAATTACATTTCAGTCCTAAGTAGTCAATTTTTTTATAATTGAAAAACGAACATCAATAACATTAAAATGAAATTTTATAGGCTTTTCTTTCATACAGATATTATGTAAATGGGATTTTCTTGCATATAGATATTATGTAAATGAGATTTCTTTCTTTTAAATGCTAGAAGTCTCTGGACTGAATCTTGTATGTTTTTGTGTCCCCTCTCGAGCCTGGCACAGAGAGAATGCCTAGTAAGTCTTTGTGTTTGGCCTGGTTATTATGTACAGCTAAGTAAAATGGAATATAATAACTGCATAAATGGCTCAAAAAATTTGAAAACATTTGAAAAATGCATGTAGTGAAAAGCACACTTCCTACCTCACCCCCACCACATGCTTTGCTCTGACCTCACCCATGAGTAAATGCTTTTATTAGTTTTTTGTACATTCTTGCAAATTTTTTTTATACATTGCAAATATTTCCCTCTCCCATCTTCATTCATAAAGTGTAGTGTATTATATCCACTATTCTTCACTTTGATTTTTTTTCACCTATCAATATAGAGATCATTCTCTATTAATACATGGAGAACTTCTTTCTCCTTTTTTATACTTACTTAATAATACATTGTGTGATTTATTTAACCGGTCCCTTATTGAAGGACATTTGATTTGTTTTCAGTTTTTTCCTGTTACAAACAAGGCTGCAATTGAATTCCTTTATATATACATCATTCTGAATGTGTACAACAGTAACTGTAGGACAACTTCCCAGAAGCAGCCTTACTAGGTCAAAAGGTATTGCATTTATAATCTTGATAGATAACTGCCTAAATGCTTCCCAAAAGGTTATACCAATTGACATTCTCATTCACAATACAATAAATCTTTTTCTAAAATCGAAGTCTTCCAACATTAGTGTAGCTTCATCGAAACATGGGCATGGAGCAGGAGTCAGGGCACAAGGTAGGAGTTCCCATGTGGTTCTAGGAACTTTAGTTGATGATCTCATTTAATTCCTGCAAAAGCCTTATAAGTAAAGCAAATATTAGGATCACCAAACCCAGCTAGAACACCGCAGCTTAGTGAGGAGAAGTAACTTGCTCAAGGTCTCAGCTTGTAAGTGATGGGGCTAGGGCTTAAGCCCAACACGTGTGACTCCTAAGCCCCCGCTCTTCTCACAAAGTCCAGTTCCATCTGGGGTCTAGTTCCCTTCTGCCAGAACTTGTCACGTGGCCTTACATATAGGAGAAATGCAGTCCAGCTCTTCTGAGTGGGTGGATGAGTGAATGAATGGATTGATAGGAGTTCAGGGGAGTGAGAATACAGTTGAGAAAGGCAGAGGGAGAGTAGGAATCAGGAACCACCAAATAACAGAAACTAGAAGGCCACATCAGGAGAGATGAGCTCGGGGAGAGAGTGTTTGGTCGTGAGAAGAGTCTCCTAGTCATGCAGGAAAAGGTCAACACGGCAAAACAAAGCTTTATTGTGTTCTGTTAAGTCAAGCTTCTGTAAAGTGGCCACATGTCCCGGCTTGTTTCACTTCTGCGTTAATGTTTTACAATATCAAGTTTAAAGTAAAAACCTAATACTTGTGGGAGTTAATGAAAGGCTCGCCAAAACTAATAAAAAGCATCAAACTTGGCCAGGCTGTGAAACCTGTGTGTATAGTATAGGTAGTAATAGGCAATGATTGCTTTTTTTAGAAAAACAAAATACCAGAATATAGCTCTCCAAGTGAGTGTTAACGTCTGGAAGGCACCATAATGACTTCAGGAAGCATCCCAGGATTGTCGCTGTTGAGCACATCCCTTGAACCTCTCCTTGGGAATTGCCCTCAGCCTCTACAGTTCCTTCTTCTGTATCTGTTCAAGGGTGTCAGAGCTTTGCCCTTTAAGGATGAAGACTGGAAAAAAAAAAGCTACATTGTATTTAACAGTTAAAACTCCATGAGAAATATGCTTTATGAGGGTGGGTAAAATAAGCCAGGCAATGCCAATGGCTTAAAAACAGGGCATGGTCCTTGGAAGCAGTCAGAGCAAAGAAAGGGCAACCTGTGTCACTGGAGCAAGTTCAGCTGATGCCACTTGCTTTCTCATGGATGGGCCCAAGGGGCTGTGTTCCCCAGGATAACTGGGCTGGGCTGTGGTGACCAGGTGGCTGTAGCCCCACACACGGCGGGACAGGTAACCCTCTTTTCTCAATGGTCCCTTTGGCCTCGCTTCTAGTCTGGCTTCTCTAATAGCACAAAAGACCTGAAGGCTTGATAACATGCCATTTATTTATACCAACAAGCTCTTGACATTCAAATCCATACAGTTTAACTTTCATTGAGATGAACACGTCATATTAGGCCAGTTTAGAGAAATAAAGTGTCCAAATGTACATTAAATAGGGAAGTCAACATTCAAGAAGTTCAGGAAGTATTAGTAAAAAGCAAAACAACACCCCTGCCCGACCTATCCACTTTCCAGGTCACTAACAGTCACATTCATTTACATACAATAGACTCTGTGGCCATGACAGTATATTTAAAAGTGAACTTCAAAACAGCACTTCATCTAAAACAGATAAATATAAAAAGAACTGGACCTTATAGACCAAAGGTCGAAAAGACTAATACCAGGGGGCTGCTCAACAAGCCTTTTGTAAGGCCTGAGCCCCTAAGCTTTCCTGGCTTCTTTACAGCTGTTCCAGATGCCTTCCCCCAGCTTCCCTCCCACCCTGACCCTGGCCAGGCCCTGCCCTCTCAGCGATTGACCTGCCTCCTCTCCACTAAAAGATTGGAGAGTGTGATCTACTTCCTTCATCACCTACAGTCATAAAGATGTACCATCAAACCAAGTGTTTTATCTTTTTTTTCTTTTATCTTTTCTTTTTTTTGTCTCTCAATTCTCTGCTCCCTTTACCAGGACAATCATTTGGTTTTTTTTTTTTTTTTTTTTTTTTTTTTTTTTGTCTCTCAATTCTCTGCTCCCTTTACCGGGACAATCATTTGAGGCCAGTAGTTTTTCAAGCCTGTAATATATTTGATTTTACATTCAGTGAAAAGGACCTTTCTGTTCTCTTCAGCAGCTTGCCTTTGAAACCTAGTCCTAAAGGGTCCTCGTAGGATGAGAACATTCAACATTCCACACTTTGCAGACTGCTCTGATTCATCTATCATTATTATCTTCTCAGCCTTGCCCGGCTAATTCTGCTCTAGTCTATTTATGGTGACAGAAATATATTTGTCCCTTTGTTGTGTGTAGCAGAGCTTCCTAGCCTGTGAGAATGGGTTACAGTGTGCCAGCGTTTCTCCTAGTCTCAAGGGCAGCCCAGCGAGGTCCACCAGGTGCAGCTTCTTCCATCACCCCAGTGTGCTGTGCAGATACCATATCTTCTGTGTGCCAAGACCCACTAGGAGATTCATTCCAACTGCTCTGTCATTTTCATTAGTTTCTCTTACTGGAGGTAACATCTGCCTTCAGCAAGGACCTCTGTTGAAGTGTCCTCCCCAACCATCCTCCTCACTTCTTCCCCTCACTGTCATTGATAATGATAAGGAACTCTTTCTTTTTTCTATTATTGATAATGATAACAAACTCTTTTTTTTTTTTTTTTGGTAGTGGGGAGCCTGTTCTTACTCTTTTCCATTTTCCTAAGATTGATAGGAACTGCATAGTTTCTTTTGGCTAATTTCCTTTCCCTTTGTTTGCCCTGGAGTAGCCTCTACAGGAGGTCTGGTTATGAGAAGTTGTGATTACCTGCATACCCCGAGTGTGTGTGTGTGTGTGTGTGTGTGTGTGTGTTTGTGTGTTTGTGTGTGTGTGTGTATGGGAGGGTGAGAAAGAGACAGCACACATGCATCCTTGAGAGAATTTCAACATACTGAGAGACAGTATAGAGCGCTGATTAAGAATGTGAATCTGGAGTTAGACTGGATTCAAATCCTGGTTCAGGATCGTTTAGTAGTTGGGACTTTGAGCTACTGGCCAAATCCAGCTCACCACCTATTTTAGTATATCAAGTTTTGGGGGACACAAACATGCCCATTCATCTACATATCATCTGTGGCTGCTTTCTCACAATGATGACAGAGTTGAGTAGTTGCAATAGTGATCTCGTGTTTGGCAATGCTGAAAATATTGACTATCTGTCCCTTTACAGGAAAAATTTGCTGACACCTGGCCTAGCATATTGTCTAGTAAGTCCTCAATAAAATTATCTGTCATTGATATCAATTTTAATAAATCTCAAATTTTCCTTATTTCTTTTCCAATATCAAGTTTTATTTTTTTCCTCAAGATCAAGTTCTATATCTCTGAATTTGTTGATTTCTTGACTTTTTTACTTTTAGTAAATTGGTTAAAAGAATGGGACAATTAATAATATTAAGTCAGTAATAGTACAAGTAGTACATAGTTATTCAAAAATCATAAAAGAGGAATGTGAACGGCCAAAGTTTACAAAACAGTTTTTCTAAGGCTAGCTTATCTTATTCTGCAAAGTTACTTGCTCTTATATATACACTTACTCCTATAATTTTTAAAAAATGAACTTTATTTCAGATTAGTTTTAGATTTACAGAAAAGTCATGAAGGTAGTACAGAGTTCCCATATACCCCACATCCACTTTCTCTTAATTTTTAACGTATTAGTTGGATATGTTTGTAATAATCATGTACTAATACCGATACATTATTATTAACCAAAGTCCGTACTCTGTTCAGATTTCCTTCGTTTTTTCGAATGTCCCGTTCCTGTCTCAGAATCCCACCCAGGATGTCACATCATGTTTAGTCATCATGTCTCCCTAGACTCCTCTTGGCTGTGACAGCTTCTCAGACTTGTTTTTGATGACTTTGGCAGTGTCAAGGAGTCCTGGTGGAGTATTTTGTAAGCTTCTAGGATTAGGATTTGTCTGATGTTTTCCTTATGATGTGATGAGGGCATGGGTTTGGAAGAAGAAGACCACAAAGATAAATACCCTTCTTATCATAGCGTACAGGTTCTCGACACGACTTATCACCACCTCGTAAACGTCTCTGATACTCCTTTTGGAGACTCTGAAGCTTGAAGAAGCTTAAGAGTAGATGTTTGTTTAATACTCTAATTTTAGTGAAATCTCCCAGTTTAATCATTTATATGATTCTTGGTCAAACCTGCTTCTTTCTAGATTGAAGCTTTTTCTTTATGCTCTGCTTTATGAAGAAAACAAGCTCATTTTAATTCAGTTTTTGATCGTCTGTGCCAGAAGACCAGTGCTGGCCTCACAGGTGCATAGGGCCTATGAGAGAAAGACTTCTTTGTTACAAGTGGCTTTTCATTCTGGGAAAGAAAATCCCCTACATCCCTTAATGTGATCTATACTAACCATGGAAGCAAAGCCATCTGCATTGCATGCAGATCCCTAACGGAGAGTAGTAGCAGCAGTCAGCGGGAAGACCTGGAGTCACAATCCTGCTTGGTCTGCCCACTGCTCTTTCTGGTACAGGTGGCTTTCAGGGTACACTAACCACCCGGACTTGAAGCCCAAGTCTGATGTGAGTATGACTGCTCTGTTGCAAAATTTGTTGCATCTCAGCCACAAAGTTGCTCCCTGCTGATGGGAATGCTCCCTTCTCAAGCACAGATACCTGCTCTTGGCCACAAGCCTTGTACACTGCACCCTGCCCGAATCAGGCACAGAGCCTAAGCTGGGAGAACAGCCACCTCACGTTAGTGTAGTCACCTGCTGACAGCTCTTAGAGTGCAAAGAACAGAAGGTATCAACCTTAATTTCAGATGAGGAATTAGAAGACCTTTTTTTCCTGACCTAGCTGAAGTAGATTAGCAAACCCAGCCAGTTCTGTGAAATGTTGGAAGCTGGAGAAAAATCTCACTCCCCAGTGTTGAGCTCACTTAGACCAGCTCAGGCCCTCAAGTCATTGCTAAATCAGTATACTGATCACGGTGTGACGGTGGCATGTGAGCATAAGGATGGAGACCGTGCCAGATTTCTGACAGGCAGCGATGCCTGGGAGAACGAGGGACACCCACACCTAGCAGTTCCGTGTGTTCATCATCCACTTCAGTCTCTTCTGACCAGCTCCTTCATGGCTTTCCCTGACGACTCCACAGTGCTAGTATAGATAGCTTAACCACCTGGGGACCTTGGAAGGATACAGATTCTGGTTCAGTGCATCTGGGATGGGGCCTGCAAGTCACCATTAAAAGAACAACAGCAGCAACAACAAAAAAACTCCCGGGCAGTGCTGATGGGGTAGGTTCGGGGACCATAATTTTCCTTAAAGCACCTAAATCTTCAAGGTAGAATCGCACTTCCTTGGGCTCAAGTTTGAGCTCTGACACTCCTATCTGTATACCCCTCCTAGATAAAGGTTCTTAATCTTTTTGTGCCAAATTTCCTCAACTGTGTAATGGAGATAATACAGGCATACCTCAGAGGTATCGTGGGTTTGGTTTCAGACCACTGCAGTAAAGCAAACATCTCAATAGTGTGAGTCACACAAAGTTTTTGGTTTCCCAGTACATATAAAAGTTATTCTGTAGTCTGTTAAGTGTGCAGTAGCATTATGTATAAAAAGGTAATGTACATAATTTAAAAATACTTTATTGCTAAAAAATGCCGATCATATCTGAGCCTTCAGTGAGTTATAATCTTTTTGCTGGTAGAGAGTCTTACCCTAGTAACATCAAAGATCACTGAATACAGGTCACCATAACAAGTATAACAATAATGAAGAAGTTTGAATGAGAATTCCCTCTACTGCACAAATTACCAAAATGTGATAGAGACATGAAGTGAGCAAATGCTGCTGGAAAAATGGCGCCAATAGACTTGCTCGATGCAAGGTTGCCACAAACCTTCAGTTTGTAAAAAACGCAATATCTGCGAAGCACAATAGAATGAGGTGTGCCTGTAATGGACCCGCCTTGAGGAGTCATCGGGAAGACTGAATGAGGTAACCCATATAAAGCTCTAGGCATAGCGCCTCAGTAGATGTTAGCCAGTGTTGTTTCACTTTAGAGAAACATGGTGGGCGAGGCCTGTTTAGGTTAATACCGTGTCACAATCTGTACATTGCAGAGACATCATCTTCACTTTCTCTCTCTTATTCTTTGTGTGAGATGTCTTTGATTTTGTAGATTAGATTTCTGCCCAAATGTTGGATAGCTATGTGCCAATAATGACCATTAATCAATGAATCTTTTTTAGTGGTGAATACTGTAGATAATTTCAAAAGTGATGTTTTATGCAATAGATTTTTTTTTTTTGAAATAAGAATGTCTCTTACAGGAATCTAAAAGAAATCAAAGTAAATGAAATTGGGAAAATCATATCTGAAGGAGGGGATTAGCATTTGTGCAGTGGCACACAAGGACAGTGTTTTTATGTTCTTTGATGAGAGAAAAGGGAAAAAATTCATAGAGTAGTACCACAGTTAACTCCACAAATGTTTGTTGGATAGATGGATAAATAATAGAATGGAATTGAGGAGAAAGCAAAGTAAGAAAATGAGAAGATGAGCCGGCTCTTCCCTTGGAGCTGACTCAGGCTGCATTCCTGGTTCCCCAAATTCAAAAGCTACAAGAACCTAGAAATGGCGACATGGGAAAAATACCAGGATCTCCCTTTCTCATTGATTCTCTAGAAAACCCAGCAGACATGCCAGTGAAGTCTTTGGAATGTCTGATATGTCATAGCCAGGAGTTAGGAAATACTGACCTCAAGTTTTTCTCCTTGTTGGGTAGAAACTTTTCATTTCTGATTAGGGTAACGAACTGAATTGAAAAGCTTCCACCATAATGTGAATTTCAGGTATGTTAGCTCTAGTTCTAATCCTTTCTGTAATGTTGCCTAGTATTTAATTTCTTTGTCTGCCTATCACAACGGTGCTTGCAACAAGGGTTCTGTTAGTTCAGCTGTCACAACAAATTTGTGCATGGATCAACTTACAACAGAATCAGGAGAGATAATGAGCACCAAAGGATTAGGCCCAGAGCAGTGTATGATTTGATAAAATGTAGGGTTCAGAAAACAGACACATCTTTAAACAACTCTGGATGTGGAAACAATGCATCTGTCCACAATGTTTATTACATAATAATACAGATTAGGCACAGAACGTCTCCTTTTGTGGACAAAAGAGCTCACTGCTTTTTAAGTTAGAGTGCTAGACAAAGTGATGTAGTACCTTCTTCTACCTCAAGCAGGTATGTTAGGGATTCACAAAACCATGGAGACAGAGTGTGTGGAGACCTGTGGGTAAGAGGTAATGCATAGAGACCATGTTGGGCTTACTGAGGGGAATAGCGGTCATTTGAATTTCCCTGAAGACGGTAAACTCTAGGAGAGCAGGAACCAGATCTTCCTTTTTAACTGCTGTAGCCCCTGTGCTTAGCCCAGAGTTGGCATATCGTAGGCACTTGATGAATATTCGATGAATAAAATGAAATCAAAGTCAACAATGAAACCTATTTATTTATATAAAAAAGTTATCAGTGGCCTCCATTAACGCCACTCAAGTCTGGTCAAATTGTGGCTGACATTGTGAGTACTAATCTATTTTCCATCAACAGTCATGTTTTAGAATTTATGATGGTAACAACAGGATTTTATAAGTCAACATTGACAGCTTTGTAGTGTTTAGGTGACGCTTTATCCAAGCCCTTTAACATCGCAGTTCATTCTTTCTGTTGCTAAGTGAGCTATAATTTATTGACAGAGCCACCACCAGCCACAAAGGACCTTTGTGAAATTAGAAAAAGAAGCCCTCCCCACCTGTGGCACTTGCAGCCCTGCAGGCGCCCGCAGGCTGGAGGTCAGTGGCCTCTTCAGTAGGACATCCCTGTGCGGAGAGAAACCTGCCTGGCCATGCTCTGTGCCTCTGTTTGCTGAGCACCTGAGGTCAAACAAATCTAAAAATTGTACTTCCATAGTTGGGGATAAGAACGTTCTTAAGGATATGCGATCTGGTGCCAGAAAGGAGACGTTAGTGGTAACTGTAGACTTTTTTGCTGTGTTCTTTGAGAGCTGGTTTGAAACTACCATTTCTTTTCCAACCTTTTTATTTATTTACTCTGATCTTTCTTCTTTTCCAAATAGTCTCAGAGAAAGGTACCAGTATTAGAATGAATAGAATTACCGTACTTTTTTGTCTGTCCACCACAATTTCTTCCTTGCTAGCCCATCAGATGATGGGCTAAGTGATGGTTAAGACTGATTTTCACTCAGTGGGTGCCACTCACTGTACTAGTGCTTTCCAGGTATTAACTTGTGTAATCCTCAGAACAACTCTACTAATACTCCTCCTTCTCTACAGGTAATGAAACCGAGGCACAAAGAAGGTTAGTAAGGGTAGTAAGTGGCAGAACCAGAATTCAAACCAGCTACATTAGAGGTGTCACTTTCAAGGTCAAAAGATTTCTGTCCTCCCTTTTTGATGGCTCTCATCTATCACATAGGGAAAAGAACTTTTAGGCGATTACTTAGGAGCTATTACCTCTAAAACACACTTATTTAAAATTCAGTCAGAGTGCAAATAATCACTATAAATTACAAAATAAATGTGTCACTACACTTTTAGCATTTTCTCTATTTTTTGTGGTGATCATTTTAAAGATGTTTTAGCTCCTTCGGACTCCCCCAGGAAAAATATTAGGAACAGTGACATTCTTTTGTAATATTTCTCAGCTTGGTTGACTATTTTTAGGTTATTATAAAAATATTAAATGTTGAGGACATTTACCTATGTTGAGTATATCATTAAAATTTGGAAAAGTACATAAGTATGAAAATTGATACTGCGATCATGGGTATAAATAATGTAGTTATGGTACAAGTTGATAGATCCCTTAGACACTTAAGATACCATTTGTGGATAATAAATTTTCACAAGGATTTTGATTTTGAGGGAAAAAACTTGTTTTAGACTGATAGCATAATATATTTTTCGAAATGTAAAATCGAGTGGCCATGATTCGGGTGTGTCAACACAGTTTTTCCCCACTGCTTCCTGCTCTAGAAGGGTGATGACTTCAGGATGCACCCACAGCTGGCACAGATGGATGAAAGGAGTTTGTCTCATTTAACTGACAGTACTAATCACTGTAATAACTATTTTACCAGAAAATATAATTTGGCAGATGTCTGTGATTAGTGTATTAACACATTTCCTTATTAATTCCCTAGGGCAGTCATCACTAGAACATCCTTGTGTGACATCTAAATGAATCGTCTTGTCCTAATGAATTTCTTTATAGACCTGAGAAATCATTTTTGTTAAGTTGCCTTACAGGCTATTAATTCGAAGGCTTCATTCATGACGAGGCCGGAAGGGAGGTCAAGGACAGCCTTCCTCCTACTTCCATCATGTGGACCTTTGGGGCCCACAACCTACTGCCCTGCATCTCACAAAATCCTTCCTGAACTCTGCTTCTCCAGCCTCAGGCACTAATTTCTCTCCAGTTCTGGAGGCCAGATGGGAAATAATTTGCTATGAATAAATGTATTAAGAAGAAAAATAATTAGCAGCAAGTTGAATTAATGATAACACCTAAATTAAGGAAGTGAAGAACCGTGGCAAATATTAACTTGGGGAAAAATGAAAAATTTTTTACACAAATTAATAGCTTGCTATGTAGCTTAGTTCTTCCAAGCAGACATACTGGTCATATGTACATATGACAATATAGATATAACCCAATTACAACATAATTGCTATATAAAATAATTACTAATATACAATCACTGAATTGAAAGGAAATATGAATGTGTATGGGAGAAGGTGGGTTATGGGACAAGTGGGCATAAAAAGAGCTAAGTCTTTATTTTCCATAGTGGGAGTTAATTGCAATGCCCAAACTAAAAAAATCACGAAAAAGCAATTCACTTGGAGATGTAGAAAAACTATCCCTCCCAAACAGCTAAAAGAATGAAAATATTTGCCCCTAGAGAACTGAAAATGGGAAAGAAGTCCTGAGTATTAGCTGTATAACTTAACTTAGACAGTTCTTTAAAATATATACATATATATCCAGGGTAGGGGGGTAACTTAGGGAAAAATAAGAAAAAAAGAAAAACTGTCTTTAGCAAAAAATTATAGAGGAAGAAATATATCACTAAGAGGCCCATTTTTATGTGTAGGGTTATTTTCCTTCAGTATTTCCCCCTTTATTTGTGACTGATTTTCTTCTCTTCCTTTCATCCTCTCTCCCTTTCTTTCAACATTGATACATATTGCTATGTATAAAATTGATAGTTGACTTATTGAGCACTTAATTATATAGCAGAAATTATGCTAATAAACACTTTATATGCATTATTTAAATTGATTAACCCAACTGTGAGTGCTGATTTTTTAACTTATAATTATTTTCTTATTTTAGCATATGGTCGTCATAATCATTTTTTCATGGTACAATAATATTTCATCTAGAGGAATATTTATTTTTTCCCCCCAGTTTTTAGACTTTTAAGTTATTTTCCAGCTTTTGCTATTGTAAAGAATACTGGGATGATATACTTTTCCCCAAAGCATTTTCCTGACATATATGCTTTTAGAATGAATTTCTAGAAGTAGGATCACTGGGTCAAAGAGTATAAACATGTTGCCACATTGACTTTTACATTCATGCAAAAATATGAATGCAAACATATGAAAAAATGTGAAGCAATGTGTTATGCAACTCTGAGACAGGTGGGAGAGAGAGATTCACTGTCATTTTATGGATGCGATCACTGGGGACTAAGTTCCCAAGGTCACGTGGCCAGAGGAAGAGCCAGAAGTAAGATTCACGTTTTCCAACTCTCTCTTGATTTCTCTTTCCCCTGTGACTCCCAAATGAAGTGAAGCTCAGGCTGACCGGTCTCTGCCACCTTCCTTCCCAGACATCTTAGTTTTACCTAGCGACACTTTTCTTCCTTTCACTGAGGGCCATTCTACTTTAGGAGGCAGGTAAGACCTTTCAAGCAGCTCAAGGCACACACATGGTGAAATCATCTCTAAGTCTAAAGCAGAGAAAAGGTGGGACAGGGAAAAGAACACGAGAAAACAAAATGAATGTACTGAATTAGAATATGGGACAGGAGCCATGGGAAGGTACAGAAGGAGCAAACAGGAAAAAAAAACCCTGTGAATTTGGAGGACCTTAATGTTTAAGATGAGGTGTGTGAGTTGAAGACAGTAAGATTTGAATTAGGGAGCATTAGGTTGCGGTGTGGCCCTTCTGCATTCAGTTGTACTGTCTTGAACTGTTAAATCTACTTCTTGATAGCAACATATTTTCTCAAGATAGAAACTATACATTAATGCGTATTCTCTTCTATTTATTTTTCAAGTGAATCATCAAAAAGTAACTTCAAATATGTATTTTTCAGCCGCAGAAGAAAGTGAGTCCTGCCTTGCCCAACCCAAACCATGTACACTGGGAAGAGAATCTACTATTTATGGCAAGGGACAAAAGGAAAGCCTTCCTCCATTGGAGAAGCTCAAGATTTCAGCGGTGTCTACAGCTAATGGCGTTAAATCTCTCCATGAACAGCCCCTGGCAAATGATGCAGCAGGCCCTCCAGGATCCATGGAGGAGACTCAGCCTCTAGAGGGACCCAAGGAGTCTGGGCCGCCTCTGCCAGGTGGCCAAGATGATACTCCAGGAGCAGAAGAAAAGAAGGAAGACATGGAAGCAGCGACAGAGGCTCAGCCTTCAGAAGGAACTGCTGAGACCAAACCTTTAGAAACAGAAGGCAAGCATCAGCCTTCAAGGACAGCAGGAGAGAGGGACTGTCCTGGAGTAGTGGGAGGTACTGAGAATCCACAAACGGCCAGAGAGATGAAACCTCAAGGAATAGCTGAAACCACCCCCTCTCTGGAAGCAGGTGGAGAACCACAACCTCAAGAAGCAATGGGAAAGGATAAACAGCCCCACCTCCTAGAAACAGTTCCCAAGGAGCCTGAATCTCTAGAAATATTGGAAGGAAGTCAGCTTGTGGAAACAGCAGAAGAGCAGCAACTTCAAGAAACACTGGGAAGAGACAAGCAGTCCCAGCTTCTAGAAGCAATTCCCCAAGAGAATGGATCTCCAGAAATATCGGAAAGAAGTCAGTTTGTGGAGACAGTGGAAGAGCAGCATCTTCGAGAAACAATTCCCAAAGAGAACAGATCTCCAGAAACATCAGAAGGAAGTCAGCTTGTGGAAACAGCTGAAAAGAATGATTTGACTCATAAAATTTCTGAAGGTCTAGGAAACATGGAACAAATCCAACCTGAAGGTATAGTCGGAATCATGAAGCATCCAACAGGAACTCTAAAAACAGGGACGAATGTGGAAATGGTTAGGAAGATTCACACCAACAAAGAGGACCAAAACATCGAAGGTAAATCTATGTCATTAAAGATTCAGGGTGCTCAGATGTGCTCCATAGATAACCTCCGGGGATAGGGGGCAGCTGACGTATAGCCAGTGAAGTCTTCATTTCAAGTGGTTGAAGTTCATTTGACCCAAACCAAAAAGGTTTCCATACCTGGAAAATGGGCATTTGGCTTTCAACAGAAAATGTCTAAAGCATAGTCTGTGTCCAAATTCTTAACCTAGAGTTTTATTGTTGAATAGAATCAAATATTGAAGGCAACATGTTAAAATTGCTGAATTTTTCCAAGTCTGCTCTTCATCAGGCCCCATGTATGGTATAAAGATCAAAAGTAAAGATGAATAGATGGTTAGTGGAGGAATTGACCTTCTAATGAAAGAATACACAAATCATGGATCTTAGTGTGTAATTTTCATCTTTGCCAGTCTTATCCTTAGAAAATTACTGTCAGTCTGCCCCTGTCCTTTTATAGTCTTTTTACCTTTATGAGAAGACTAGAAAAAAATGCTTTATGTCTTCTTGGCATATGGTGTTTTTCAAATGTGCTTTACCAGTGTAAAACAAATGGTATCTATACTGTTCTTTATTGGAGATATAATTAAAAAATAACTTTTCTTCTAGGGCATGATTTATATTTTGGTAAATTTTAGTGTCACACTACAGTATAATTAAATGAAACTTTTATCTATCTGTTTCTTAATTCTTGCATTTATTAATGCAGCAGTGTTTGAGTACCTAATCATACACTAGGTGCCGGGGTACAGAAGAAGTAAGAGAGAGTCCTCGAGGGAGTCATAGTTTAGTAGGAAGAAGGCACAATTTAAACAAATTCTCACACTCTACTGGGGGGAAGTGCTTTGAAGAAGGTGTGTAAAATGCCTCCAAAAATGACAAATGAAAGGCAAGTAGTAGCATATATTAGACCGGAGCTGGCAAACCCAAGTCTTCTGGGCCTAAGGTAATGACAGACAGGGAATGAAGTGAGGGACACGTAGAATGTTGTGGGGAGCCGTAGGGGACCTTGGTGAATGAGAACCTGGTCCTGCCAAGAGAGGCAGCTGCTTTGCGGCTCCACCTGCAAGCCCAGGGCCACTGCTGGCCCAGCCGACTCATCTGGGAAACAGAGAAGGTGCAACATCCAGACTCTTAAATGTTCCCCATCTTTAAGTGTTCAACGATTGTTTTCTTTAAACACTAAATGGCCAGATGAGGCAGGTTTCTGGGCACCCTTAGGTTACCTTTTGATTTAGATATATATGGAACTTCCTATTTATAATATGTGCTACTGTTATTTCTTGGGTTATTCTGCATCCTGATTTTACCTAAGAGAATGCAAGATTCGGAGATGTTAGCGCCATTGGCATTCAGAGGATCTGAGAGAACCAGAGCGATCACCTTTCTTGATACCACCAGAGAAACTTATTGTTTAGACCTAAAGATTAAGAGCTGTCCCCATGAGAAACCAGCTGTGGGGTACTTTATTGTTGATGCTAAATGGTCACTTTGGTCACTTTTCCAGGTGAGACAGGAGAAAAGGTTGAAACAAAGATGGAGGATGAGAAAATAAATGAAGAGGCTGAAACAAAAGAAGAAGAAACAGGAGAAGCTGTGGATCTTTCGGCAACCACATAGATAGCTATGGTGATGGAACAGTGAATCTTCTCTAACACGGCGCGTTACAACAGAGAAGACAGGAAAATGTAGTGAAGCTTGTGGTTAGAGATCTTATCTTTCAGCATCTACATGTTTTATACAAGGAGCGTCGTTATCATGTTCTTGATTACATTGTTCCATAAAACTGCTAAGCTGTAAATAGTTTTCTTAGCTACGTAGAATAGTTATACATTTAAAACTACAATAGCCAGAGCCAATAATAACTAAAGTATATGATCTTTTAAGAGTGTAAGGGTGTTTTCTTCATTGTGGCAATGGGTCCATTCAGTATAGAAAATGAGACCCTAAAATTAAAATATAAACCTTTAGGGATAGTGATTGGAGGTAGGAGTTAGCAAATCTTTGAAAGTTCAGGATAATAAAGTGACACAGTTATAGTTACAGTGGAATAAGAATAAGAATGAACAACAAAACAGGGCAATCTCTATTTAGTATGTCTTTCCTAGCACAGAATTTAAAGGTAGTAGAAACCTTAGAAAGTATGTCATCTAATTACTTTCTCATCTTAAGTCTATCTACTACCATAGAGCCTTGCTTATCATGGGATGTTAAATGTTAACATTTAATGTTAACAAAATCCTTGTCAAAGGAATGCAGACTCTGGTGCTGTTGCAAGATTAGGCATTTTCACAATGAAAAGCTTCATGTTTTCCATGTGCCATTTTGAATCAGCTATTGATTTTACACTTATGTGAAGTGTTTCAATCGGTATTATCGTTTTGATTGACATTTAAGGTTTTTTAAATTAATTGGATTTTAAATATATTTTTAGAGGCAACAAACAGCAAGAATTAAAACCCAGGTTTGTTGCCTCTCGGGCGTTATTCTTTGGGCCCAAATCTTTTTTAGATTATTGTGATTTAATAGGCTTTAGGGTTCGAAAGGAGCTAAGAAATCAAGATTTAAAAACCATCTAGTTCATTAATGTAAATGATGCACCATAATAGAAAGTCATTTTTCAAGCATTCTTCCAAAGTTGCCAAGGGATTTTAGTAAATAATTATCTGTAAATAATAATGATAGCAACCTCACCCACCATTGAGTGCCTTGTGTTTATGAATATTAGGATAGAATTATATTCTGGAAATATTTGGTTTATTTATCTTATTTGTAAATACATATTTTTAAGATTATCGCTCAGATGAATTAATTGGACTCTTTTGCTTTAGCTTCTATGTTAAAATGACTAATAAGATGATCTGCAATTAATTTTAATATAGGATACAGGGAAGAATCATCATTTTTATTCTAATTTTAATATTAGTTTATGCTTCTGACTTTAAAGAATTGAGGTAGACAACAAGAGGAGTTACTTGAGTAAATGACATCATTCTTTCTGCTACGTAAAGATGTCAGATGGTGATTTTGAGAGCAAGGACTATTTCATGTATCTTTGAATTCAGGCATTTAGCTCCTTTAATAGACCATAAGAGGTGCTTGATAAATATTTGTTGAATCAATAAATCAATAATAAATACCAAGGGTTCCTATTTACATTTAATTAATTAATACAGAATATATTTAAAATATGAATTTGTGTAATACTAACATTTTCCTGCCAAGGCTGCTCAAGCTCAGTAACAAGCTACACATATTTGGTATAGTTCCAAAAGCAGCAATATTTTTGGGTCAGAAAGTTATATAAATCCAGCCACATTTTATAATCCATAGGTGTTTTTCTTGACAAAAATATATTTTTATACAGATATCTAGTAAGTAGGAAATGTCAGAGCTGAGTGTAAAATATGAATGATCACCTTAAAAAGTGGAATTATACTCTTATCAAGTACCAAAATAGTAAGACTCATTTATGTAATAGGCATAAAAGTACATTCTCTGTTGTGGGGATTTCTTTTTCAATATCTAGCATATGTTAAAGAGATCTATTCAGAACTCATTCTTGAAAGACCTCTTTCTCAAAAATATTGTTATATAGCTGTAAAAGTTTTCAAATTTTTTATTAATCCCATTTTTATTTTCCATTAATGACTAAACTCGTTCTCAGAAGATTTTGGAAATTTATAAATTTCTAGCACTTTTATACTTTTGGCCTTTAATATGGTTACTAAGACCTTTTAAGAAACTTTTCTCTTTCTTATAGATAATACTGTTTTTTATTCAACACCTATAAAGTTAAAATGTTGTGTCATATCTGAATATTACAAAATTGAAATATTCCATCTAAATAATGTTAATTTTTAAAAACAAAATTAAAGTAATATGTCTGTAGTAAAACTCAAATAATACAGGAAGGTGTAAAATAGGCAGTGAAATTCTGCTTCCCATATCCTTTAGTCCTTCTATAAAAAGATAATAAAGTTTCTTGTGGATATTTCCACAAGAAGGTAATGTATATGCCAGGCTATATATATATGCTAAAACATAAGTGTATATTTACAGGTCCACATTTTAAACCACAAATAATAGTTTATATAGTCCTTGCATTGTGAAAAGTGCATGTAAAACTCATATATCTTAATCTATGTTAGATTAAGACTGATGGTATAGCAAAGTGCATTTTGTCACTAAGTCCCTGACTCTGAGAAGAGGTCATCAGTTTTGCCCCAGAATGAAAATGCACAAGTGGGAGATAAGGCTTGAGCTGTTTATAATGAATTAATAGAAAAACTACTATCAGAACTGGATTTTTTAATCCTGGGGTGCCATATAGCCACTTATGTCTAACTGTGGGGAAATGGTGAACAAATGATTCGCCAAGCGAGCATCCCCAGTAGGGAGAGAGCATTTGCATTTACCAGTAGAGAGTGCCAGTTGCAAATCTAGGAAATTCTCAGTCCAGACTCCAAAACTCTTGGCCAGAATTGCACTGTATCTACCCACGGGATAGGAATGTGTGGTCAACCTGTGACCTTCTTGCTTTTTCCATTTAGACTTTGGAGTAAGAACACCTAGCATAGCTATTAGCCTTTAAGTAGTCAAAACACCCACATCACCCTTCCGCCTATAGCACCTGATCTTCCTAGGTGGTCTGCCATCCAAGTACTAACTAGGCCCAAGCCTGCTTAGCTTCCGAGATCAGATGGGATCAGGCATGTTCAGGGTCCACATCACTCTTAACAAACGCTTTATTCCACACTCGACCTTGAATTAAGACTGGCTTTTAAAGAAAAATGTTTTTTTCCACATTTAACTAATCAAAGAGTGTTGGATGGTCATGGTGAAATAATCTTAGTAGGGTTTACATCTGTGCTCTTTTGGAAAATGCAATAGCCTGCTAGAGCATCTAACATTACAAGCATTTCATTTTTATAAAGATAACTTGATGAATCCATTCTGAATTGCTTCACAAATGCCAGTAATGTGAACATCATAAAGCCATTCATGTCTCCTGTACACATTTGTAAGGTAAAAGGAGAATGGTCC
>NW_006439568.1:23588278-23696656 GCF_000325575.1 Pteropus alecto | reverse complement strand
CAAGCTGTGGCTGTGTTGGAAAAGTCGAAAGCACTTACTTACAAGATGTGATTTAATCTAAAACTTTTTCAGCTCCTCTCCTCCGCAGAGCTTATAAAGTTAAGAACCATTTGGTTATAATCCCAAGGTTTTAATTGCAGAAACAGAATTGATGTAATTTCAGAGAGCAGCTGACAAGTGCAGAATCTCTCTTTTCAGTTTTTTATTACCATCAGCACAAGTAAGGGAACTCCCTGGCGTAACTGATTCATATAGAGTCAGGTTAGAGGCCTTTAGCTTTACTTCAGAAATACCACTCAGCACACTTTTTGGACAATATTTGAGATACTGCAATTTAACAACAATACCATTATTTCTGTGCCTAATGAAAGAATTCTCCAGACATCAAAACTAGGCTTTAATAACTTTTGAAGGTAGAAGAAGGGCCAATCCATATCATATTAATCTAAATCACCTTTTCAGTTTAACAGTGTGCTACTAACGTGCCTAAACATGTCATTCCTATCAGCTTCTGGGGACAGATCAGCAAACCTCACCATTTCCAGAAAAAGAGTTCTGAAAACCCAGTTAGGGATAGTAATTTTGGTTTGAAATCTGCCTTGTTTTTTTTTCTTTTCTTTTCTTGTAGAATATAGATAATTCTCAAATTTTTCTTAATAAAATTAACTAGCAAAACATCATTCATACTATCATATACATTTATTATTGAATTGACATATGTGACCCTGATTGCAAACACTTTAAAAAATTATTCAGTGACAAGAGAGGAAGCTTTCCATGGCAGCTGTACTGTTGTAGTAGTAGCTTTGGGTTGGGAAGGAGTTTCAGCCCTAGAATTTCACTAGAAAGTCACAAGACCTAAAGGTGACTTTTCCAACCATCATCACACTCATTGCATTTCAGTACAAGGAAAATTGAATAGTTTATTTCAATTAATAGTTATTTAGTGGATCAATATGGACTTGCTTCAAGTTTTCTAGACATCAGAGTTTTGTTAAAAAGCTTTTTGGTAAAAATAACACTACTTTTGTCTAAGTACTTGACTGTGACACAATGATTATTTAGGTAATAATTGCAAAGAAGAATTCCAGTATTACTAAAATAGTAAGTTTTTTCTCAGTATAAAATGAATACATGTTCATGGTAGAAATTTCAGAAAATATAAATTTTAAAAGATAAAAATCTAAATATTACACATAATTCAATCAGTCAAAATCATGTTGATGCATATGAGGGATTATTATTTTTTAGTGTTGCAATAATGAATTAGCCAAAGCATAACTCTTATTATAACTTTTGTCTATTGTACTGCTGAGAATAGCACTTCTGAATTTTCCTGACTGGAATCTATTGGAGTTAATAGGTTAAACAGAATGTTCCAATAATACTCGCTATATTAGTAAATATTAAGACTATAGAGAGAGCAACTATGCCCAAGCATATTAACCCTTAGCTGACCACAATTTATGATAATTTTTTGATATCTTGGGAAAAAACAAAATATTTTATTTGGAAATATTTTTAATACTTTCTAATTGATGACCATATATTAGAGAAAAGATTGTAAGCTCTTTCGAGGACAGGAAAGGTTCCCTATAAAGCCTAGTAAGAACTTGGCACTGTAAATATTTGTTGATGACAAATGTTCATTATTCTTGTATAATCATAATAATTTCCTCAAAACTGATTATCATTGGCTGTAGGGGAAAATATGGCCAACATTTTTATAAAATTATCTTGTACTGCTGGTTTAATATTTACAATTTTGATCGAATAAATATATTATTAGAAATAATAAAGTGTTTGAAAGGTTTTCTCAGTATATTTTTATCTGAATGTTATTATAGAAAAATAGTAGTTTTATAACTACCTTTAACTCATGTGTCTTTCAGAAAAAAGTGTTCTTTAAATTACACACTGTCAAAGGTGAAGAATATGGCAAAAGCGGGAAATATGGGTGACTCTTTTTAGACATCTCATTGTTATTTATTTAATGGTAACATACTTCAAAAAGATAGCTATTTCTGTATGTTTGAAAGGTTAACATGCAATGTGTTCCATTCCACATTTAACGAAATCTAGTGATTCTCCTTCAGTGTGGAAAGATGACTCAAAATCCCAACCCAACCACTAACAAGTTAACTAGCTTGAGTACCAGCATTTTATTTGCAGCTCTTTAATTCTAGGGTTTGAATTTGAAGTCATGACCTATATATAACTCTGCGCTTTAGACCCAGCCTGGACAGAGTACCTAATTTTCCTGGCTACAGTGATTGGGCCCCTAACCTGAGCTGGACCAGTCAGAGGCTTCTCTGACGCTCTCTTGCCATAGATATCAGGAAATGATGTCTTTCTGCTGGGGTTAGTACCCAGGTTGTCTGCATGTCTGGGCCTGCAGCATCTTCCCCTGAGAGACGGATGGTGCAATGCGGTTTCTGGAGCATGCATGCCTAAGGCCAGCTGTACTCTGGACTTTGCTACATGAGCCTATGAATTTTTTTTTCCCCTTGCTTATACTAGTTTGGGTTGCGTTTCTGTCATTTACAACTAAAAGAATCTTAATAAAAATAGAACAAGGTATCATAAGTGAGCTAGAGGAAATAAATATAAAAGAAATTAATGATAAAGAAAACAAAGATATAATAGAAAGGATCAACGAAGCCAAAAAGTGGTTCTTTAAAAAGATTAATAAAATTGATAAACTTCTGGGCAAGACTGATTTTAAAAAGTCGAAGCCAAATAAACCATATTAGATGAAAAAGGGGCACTTGAATATAGATATGACATTAAAAAATGTCTATAAATGTGAAAATTTAGATGAAGTGCACAAATTCTGCAATGACCAAGACTGAACAAAAAGCTAGTCAATGACCAAAACTGAACAAAAAACTAGAAAATCTGAATGTTCCTGTTACCATGAAAGAAATTGAATTGGTAGTTTAAAAATTCTTCCGCAAAAAAACACCAAGCCCAAATAGTTTTATAGGTTAGCTCTAGCAAACATTCAAAGATAGATATTTACAACGATAAACTGTTATAGAAAAGCCAGTCTCACAGATGAACATAAATGTAAAGATCCTAAATAAAATATATCACTCTGAATTTGAGTGTATAAATCATATACGTTATAAATATACATGTGTGTATGTATATATAAACACATATATTGACCAAATTGAATTTATTCTAGGAATAAAAGTCAGTTCTGCATTATAAAAAAATTAATGAGTTGTATTTTACCATATTATCGAATTGAATGAGAAAAATCATGTGATCTCAGATACAAAAAAAAAAATTGAATTAATTTTGAACTCTAATGTCACCTCAGTGAGGCCTTCCCTTCTCACTCACTGACTTTATTTTTATTTTTATTTTTTATTGTTTATTGGGGTAACATTGGTTAATATATATAAATTGGTTATATAATTTTCAGGTGTACATTATCATTTGACATCTGTATATTCTATTGTTTACCACCCAAAGTCCAGTTTTCTTCAGCTACCATATATTTATCCCCTGTATCCACTTTACCTCCATGAGTCTCTGTTTGTCCTGCTCATTTGTTGCTTTTAGGTTTATATCCCACATATAAGTGATATCATGTGATTTTCAACTTTTTCTGTCTGGCTTATGTCGCTTAGCATGAAAATCTTGAGGTCCATCCGTGTTGTTGCAAATGGCAGTATTTTCTCTTCTTATGGTTGAGTAATATTCCATTGTATATATGTACCACAGCTTCTTTAGCCAATTATCTATTGTAGGACACTTCGGTTGCTTCCATGTCCTGGCCACTGTGAATAGTGCCACTATGAACATCAGTGTGCAAATATCTTTTTGGATATGGGTTTTCAAGTCTTCCGGGTAAATACCCAGTAGCTTCTCACTGACTTTAAAATTTGTAATCCCCAGTACTTGCCAACTCCCCTTCTTTTGCTTTTCCTCATGGCTGTTAACAAACTAACATAATTTTTCATCTTTTTAAAAACTTTAAAAAAATTATAGTAAAATATAAACAAAAAAATTTCCCATTTTAACTATTGTTAAGTGTACAATTTAGTGGCATTAAATACATTCACAATGCTGTGCAGCCATCATCATTATTTCCAAAACTTTTCATCACTCCCAACAGAAACTCTGTACCAGTTAAGAAAATCTCCAACCTCCTTATTACCCTTAATCTATTTCCTGCCACTATGAGTTTACCTAATATATAATTTACTTGCTTTGTTTATTGTCTGTTCACTAGAAGTTAAATTCCCTGAGGGCAAGAATTTTGGGCTGTTTATTGCAGAATCACGGTATTCGTGACAATATCTGATTTATTAAATATTTGTGGGAGGGAGGGAGGAAGGAAAGAAAGAAAGAAGAACTTTTAGCAAAGTAAGGCTAGAAGGAAACTTTCTTGGTCTAATAAAAGGAATATATGAAAACCTATAGCATTCAATGGTGAAATGTTAAAAGATGCTCCTTTAAAAACAAAAAACAATGTAAATATTTCATTTTTGTTTTAGTTCAGAAACTTGTAAACAATATTTTAATGATTCAAACATATGATAGAAAAAGAAGAAATGATAAAAAGAAAATTGGGATATTAGTTTTCTCCAGATAGGAGGGAGAGGGAAAGATTGGAGCATCACATCTGGCCTGCCACAGCAATAACAATGTTTTTTTTTTCTCAAACTGTGTGACAGAAATGTGGGTAGTCAACATTCTTTTATGTTACTCAGTATTTTAAAAAATGTTAAAAAAAATTTAAACCATAATACCGAGTAAAAGAAAAACAAATCAGACAAATATATTCAGTATGGTTTTATTAATATAAAATTCGAAATCAGGCAAAACTAAACGGTCATTTGTATGCATAACTTCTATGTGGCAAAACTATAAAGAAAAGCAAGAACGATTAACACAAAATTTTGGACTACGGTTACCTTTGTGGAAAGTGAGGATAATGGGACGGAGAATGGCTTGTTGGACTTTGAAAGTATTGGTGATGTTCCTTTCTTAAGCAGATTTGTAGGTGTCAATTTTATTATTCTCTAAACCATGTATATACTTTATATAACTTCTTAGAGAAGTATGAAATAGTTAATAATAAACTAGTTTTGATGGGTAACTTGAGTTCAGTTGTTATCCTAGATAAATTTCATCACTTGTCAACATTTTTCTAAGCACATTGTTTTGCAGGGCAGGGGGAGTTGTTTGTCGGTTGCTGATTTTCCCAAGTTTTTATATTTTTAGGAGATACTAATTAACCATGAGCAACACTTTTTATCTGAAAGGGGAAACCTTTCACTTAATGCCACAGACTGCATTAATACAATTCTTTAAAAAAAAAAATTTTTACATTTTCTAGGGCATTTTTATGTATGGAGTATCCATATGCTCCCTCCCTTGCCCCACTGCAGTTTCCCAGGTTATTAACATCTTTCACTAGTGTCGTACATTTGTTACAACTGATGAACCAATATTCACATACTTTTATTTAACTGAAGCCTCTTGTTTACATTTAGGGTCCACTCTTTGCATTACTGTTTTTGACAAATGCATGACATGTACCCACCATTACAGTATCATACAGAATAGTTTCACTCACCTGAAAATCTCCTGTGACCCATCCATTCATCCCTCTGCTACCACACCCACACCCCAAGGCCTTGGCCAGCACTAGTCTTTATACTGTCTCCATAGTTCTGCCTTTTCCAGAATGTCATACAGTTGGGAATCACGCTTTTCTAGAACTTCTCTCACTTAGCAACATGCATTTAAGGTTCTCCCATGTCTTTTTGTGGTTTGATAGCTCATTTCTTTTTATTGCTAAATAATAGAAAGCCTTCTATTATCATCGTCATTGCTACGTGCTGGGCATTATTATAAGTGCTTTATACATATTCACTTATTTAATCCTAACAACTTTTATAAGGTAGGTACTAGTAATATCCCCATTTTACAGATGAAACAAACAAGAGATCTTGAGTAGCTTAACCAAAGTGGTGGAACAGCATTTGAGACTCAAGCTCTTTGGCGCTAGAGTCCATGCCCTTAACCACTGTACTATAGTGCTTTGTGTAAAAATGTCTAAAATAATTTTCAGCACTTAATCTTGTTTTATCAATTCACAGTACCATGCTCCCCAACTCTGCCTACTTGAAGAGAGCTCATACTTACCTTTTATGTTAATAACTTTAGTTATTTAAATAGCAGAAGCTTTCCCACAAAGCACATTATTCCATATGATTAATAATTATCAAATACTGCTGAACAGTGACAGCTTTTTTGAGCCTTTGCTGTATGTTAGACACTGCTGAGTACTTTTCATACACATCATCTTAATACTTATGACAGCCATTTGAGAAGGTGCAATTATTCTCTCTCAGGAAACTGCGGCTGAAAAGTATTAAATAACTAGCTGAAGGTCACAGAGCTAAGTGGTAGATCTGGGACAGAATCCTGTTGTATTACTCCAAAGTTCCTGCTCTTAACACCACTGTTCTTAACTGCTTCTAACCATAACATTTTGATCAATGACAGACTGCACATATGACTGCGGTCCCATGAGATTTTAATGGAGCTGAAAAATTTCTATTGCTTAGTGAAGTCATAGCTGTCAGAAGGGCATTACTCACGTGTATGCGGTGATGCTGGTATGAACACACCTACCACACTGCCAGTCATATAGCAGTACAGCACAATTATGTACAGTACATAATACTTGATAAGTGCCTATGTTACTGGTTTATGTATTTATTATACTATACTTTTTATCATCACTTTAGAGCGTACTTTTTCTACTTATAAAAAAGTTTGCTGTAAAATAGTGTGCAGTGTTACACCAGCAGCAGCCTCACACATCTTGTGTTTATGCCTCTTGATTGCATCATTTTCTCTTGTGCTTGATTTAATCTCACGTTGTACATGCTGTACAGGTTTGTAGCCTAGGAGCAACAGGCTATACCATGGCCTGGGTGTATAGAGGCCTTTACTGCCTAGGTTTGTGTAAGTGCACTCTATAATGTTTGTACAATGACAAAATTGCCTGACGACGCTTTTCTCAGAATGTATCTCCATTGGCATATGACTATAATTCTGAAAACATCAAACTGGGGAAATGATTAGATCACCTAAGGTATATCCACACAGAAGAACATCTTGCTACAGTTTTAAAAACGGAAAGATCTACATGTATTTATATGGAAGATTTTCAAGACAGAAGAAAGTATCTATAGAATAATATATTAGTAAAGTTCCATTTATGTTAACAAGCCCAAATCAAACTAGATGATCAAGTATGTAATGAGTAGAAAATTATGTGCTGGTACACTCAAAACTCTTAGCAGTGCTTCTCTTTGGGGAGGTAAGTGGAATGGAGAGTGAGTGAAGGAGACTTTTACTTTTTAATCTACATAATTTTGTGTTGGAATTTATTCTATAACATGGAGGTATTATGTAGCAGTTCTCTAAAAATGTCAAAAGACTTTAAAGAACAAACACGAAACGGTTATACATAGTCTGATTACAACAGTGTAAAAATGTACAAAGTCAGAAGGAAGCTTTGAGAAAAAAACAGTTGGCGTTTTAACTTCATGGTCTCCCCCCATCTTTAATTAGGGAATGTGCTCCAATGTATAAATAAGTGAACAGAATCACACCAAGGAAAATCTGCAAGTCTAATTTATTTCCATTAGAAAAATATTAGCTATATACAATTTTGGTCCACTTTTTTTTGCCTTTACGTCTACCATTCAAACTTAAATCTTTAATTTTACTCAAGTAAAAGCAGAATCACATATTTGACATGAGAACTAAATATTTCACACCATCAAATTATTAGTATTTAACTAATACATGTACTCTTCACTATTTCTCAGGAATAGTAACTCATATTTCCTGAGTGTTATTTCCTTTTATTTGTTTGAGTGACTACGTAACGCAATGTGTCTCCTCTCGCATCCAGGCATGTGGGCATGCATAACTGTTCTTTATAACATCAGTGAGTGGATTCATCATTTCATCTGTAATTCATGTTCAAGTCCCCTTATTATATGGTATTTTCTTTATACTTCAGATATTTTAGTCTGTCTTATACTTTCCAACATTGATTATAAAAATTAATATATTTTAAAACATTATTAATATTCCAGACTAAATATTATTAGGCCTGCTTAGAGTGATGCTGTTGTGAGAGGGCCTTGGATAGCTACTGCTTCAATCTCAACACGGCCTCCCTGTAAGGAGAATAATGAGGCAATGGTTAGATCATTTTTTACAGATTAAGAGAGCTCCATACCACCTACTAAAAACATACAACTAACAGCAATACAGCATTTTTTAACAGTAAACTCTTCAAAGAAGGAACGGAGAAGGAAACACTCACTAAGAACCTAAGATAGGCCAGGTTACCATGCCAATCACGTTCATATACATTAGCTCATGTGATTCTCACAGCAGTTTTATTAGATGGGTATTATGTAGCAGTTCTCTAAATTCTCTCCTCAATTCAGAAATTGATTCACCAAAGCTTAGGTTATGCAACCTGTCCTAAGACACAATGCTAAATGGCAAAGGTTCAACCCACATCTTACAATTCCAAGTTCAGAGCTCCTTCTACCATACCCAATACCTTAATAACTTTGATGATATTGATCATTCCAAGTAACAATCAAATTAAAGCAATAAAAATACTACTCACAAACCTAGCTCGATTTATAGTCTCTACATAACAATAAAAAGAAAATAGCTGCTACTTTACTTTTTCTCACAACTCACGTACTCTGATTCTGTTGTGTTCATATGTGGCCTTAATTTTTAATGTTGTGAATTTGTAAGACAAATTTCTAAAATTTAAGTTTCTTAATTTTCCCCCAGACTTTAAGTTCCTGGAAAGCAGAAACTATTTCTTTTCTTTTAAAACTTTTCCTGCTACAGTGCTTAGTTTGTTTGCTACTTTACTTTTTCTCACAACTCACGTACTCTGATTCTGTTGTGTTCATATGTGGCCTTAATTTTTAATGTTGTGAATTTGTAAGACAAATTTCTAAAATTTAAGTTTCTTAATTTTCCCCCAGACTTTAAGTTCCTGGAAAGCAGAAACTATTTCTTCTCTTTTAAAACTTTTCCTGTCACAGTGCTTAGTTTGTTATATTCAGAAAACAATGTAGAAATTTAATTTAAAATTGTGTACATTAGTCATTTTCAAGTGTACTTACTTTGGGCAAAGCAGCAACCTGGTAAGCAGCTCTTGCAGGAAAATCACTTTTGAAATCTAAATTTAAAAGAATTTCATTTTAATTTTCAAATACAATATTGTTACTCGACACAGCATAATCAAGACTCTGCAAAGTGTTTCACAGGTTTCTCAGTTCTTAGATATAAGTACTATTAAGAAAAGAGGCTCACATTCATATTTGTTTAATAAAATATTTTGCCATATGACTCCTATGATATTTAATACTTTTAAAAACGTCTTAGCTTTCTGGGAAAAAATGAAAACACATACTCTGACACTTCGATCTTATTTAATATGAATGAGGTTTTGTTTTTAAGGTGATACTTATAAAAGTTATCTAAATAAGGAACAGCTGCCCATCTCCTGAAATTTTGGCAGGTACTTTCACTGCTAACTTTGCTTTACTCTAGCCGTTTCTTCAAGACAGAATAAATAATGATGTTTTTTCCATATTACACTTTTGTCTCATCTCACCGGTTGGTAGGGACATTTTCCCCACTAAGACAACATTAATAAGTATAGATAACACTTACTGAGTGCTTAGAACACACCAGGATCTGTTCTAATGTGTTTACATGTTGTATTGACTCATTTAAGCATTCCAACAATCCTATAAGGTTTTATCCTTATAGGATATAAGGAAACCAAGATATAGAAATGTTAAGTAAGTAACCAGCTAATGATTCTGAGAGCCAGTATAGAGATAGTTGCTAGACCATATCATAGCAATAATAATCTATGTGTTAAAAAAAATTTATTAGGTATACCTAAAAAGCCTGAGAAGGATATAACAAAATTAAGCTTTAGGAAAATTGATCTCTAGGGTTGTAGTATATTATTCTAGGGAATGCAATAGAAATGTCTTGGATCTTTTTCATGAGGACACACTGTATGTGTCCAATCAGACTATTCATTCTTTTAGGACAAGATCTATGACCACTTCTTTAGCATCTCCTATCACTCTTAATTCACTGTTAATTCATTAAAGTTAATAGGTTCATTTCTCTTTAAAAATGAAAATAGTAATAAAGCCAAATTACTTACACTGTTTATAGATTTCATTGACAGTACCAAAGTCATTTATGTCAGCCAGCAAAACAGTTGTTTTTACCACTAGAAGATAAAAACATTGTTATTAGGTTTAGCTATTTAATCTGATCTAAAACATTACTTAGAAGAACAGTATGGTACTCTGACTATCTTAATTAAAATGGGACTGAAATTAAAACAACTTTAAAAAGCAACAAGATATGTAGCATGACATATTACTGGATACCATGTGTTCTTCAAAAAGACCAAAGAAATATTGAAGAGAAATGTGATGTCCTATTAAGTTGCTCACCATTAGTGAAGTCACAGCCTGCAGCTTTCAGAATTTCACCCATGTTTGTAAGAGCCTGTGAACCAAGGCAAGAAAGGCCTAAGGCACTGATGTTATATTAAAGCTTTAATTCAATTCAATTAATCATCTTAAACCAATACCTCCTTAAATAGCTTACGTTGGAGAAAAATTTCCTTTCTGAAATTCTACTCTTTCTAGGCCACTTCTAAATAAATCTAAAATAAATCATGCTAGATCTATACAACTAAATTAATATGAAAAGATCTCTAAGATGAATTGTTACATGATAAAAGAAAACCAAGATGCAGAATAACATGCACAATAAGCTACCATCTGTGTGTGTATGTGGCAGGGTGCTGTGTGTGTGTGTGTGTGTGTGTGTGTGTGTGTATACACATTTATGCTGGTATAAGCACTGACTGTCCCTGGAAGGATATACAAGAAACTAGAAACAGTGGTTACCTCTGATGAAGAAAACGGTAGAGGTTGGGATAAGGGTTGGAGACATCTTTTCATTGTCTATGCTTGTTTATAGCTTTTGGATTTTTTGCCATACCCATGTATTGCTTATTCGAAAGATTAATTATTTTTAAAAAAACAAAAACATCATCAAATGTTATGTGACCAGTAAAGTGGAGAAGAAGAATGATTTGAAAAAATAATAAATTAAGGACAGGGTAAAAAAACTGATGTTCGTCCAAAGGCCAGAGTGTTTGCTAAAAGAAAACATGTTTTGAGTACTGGCTGAGAATGCCACACATTCTAGCACTGAGGAAGAGGCTTCGACCCAATCTTTTCACTCACAAAAGGAGACGACATCTCACCATATTTCAGACAGATTCATTCCACTGGAGGAAAGCCGAAAGGCAATTCACTTACAAGAATTATTTAACCAGCTCCTTACGGATGGACATTTAAGTTGTTTTCTGTTTTTGGATATTACAAATGACTCAGTAAATACATTAAATTATAAATTAATTCTACTTATTGGAAATCAATCATATTCTCCATTCTTATTTGGAAAAACATGCTAATGTAATGTTTGATATTACAAACATGTAATCTTTGGTACTTCTCTCTAACTAACAAATGTTGACTTTTATTTCTGTGGTGCTGGAGTTATTTGTGTAGGTCGGTGGCTCTGATAAGAAAATTTCCTAATCCATTTTGAAGTGGCAAGATGTTATCTGATTTTAATAATTCAGGGTCTCCCCCTTAGTTTTATTGAGATATAATTGACATATAATAACTAATAAAACGAATAACATTGTTATTAGTTTTAAGTACATAACTTGATAATTTGATACATGTATCTAATATGAAAGGATTACCACAATAAGTTCAGTTAATATTCAATAGATTCAGGTTTAAAGTCACGTTGCAAGGAACAATTTTTTTTTGGTTGTTAAATGATTCATCAAATTTCCAACTTTCTGCTGACATAAAATTGTCTTAAATTATGCAGTAACTTAAAATGCTTTTATCTGGTACTCTCTCTAAAACAAATCAGTCAAGTGAATTCTTAGTATTCTTCAATATTAAAAGCAGTAGAGAAAGAACCTTCAAATGTGGAAAATTACTTACTTGTTTAGCTTCTTCTACCACACCTCCTGGCACAAGTTGTCCACTTGAAGGGTCCATGCCTATCTGTCCTGAAATGTAAATGGTCCTGTCGACTAACACAGCTTGACTGCAATGAATGGAAATCCAGTGAATATATAAAATATAAAATATAAAATTCAACGCTAAAATGTTTCTTTGCTAGGACACAAAAAAAGCACAAAATGTAAAATTAAAAATTGATAATTGGATTTCATTAAAATTAAAAACTTTTGCTTGTTGAAAAATATTTTTAGGAAAATGAAAACACAACTCACAGATTGGGAGAAAATGTCTGCAAAACATATGTCTAACAAAGGACGTATATCCAGAATATATAAATAACTCTTAAAACTAGATAATACAAGACAGCCCGATGACAAATAGGCAAATGATTTGAACAGATACTTCATAAAAGACATATGAAGAGCTAAGGAGTGCTGCACAAGAAATACACTCAACATTATTAGTCATTAGAGATATATAAAACAAAACCACAATAAGATACCACTACACACGAGAGGACATCATTGGTAATAACAAGTATTGGTCAAGATGTGAAGCACCTGGAACCCTCATACACTGTCAGTCGGAACGCAAAATAGTACAAACACTATTCTGTGGAAAAGTTTGGCAGTTTCTTTAAAACTTAAGCATACACTTAACATACAAACTAGCAATTTCTTTCCTAGGCGACTACCCAAAAGAAATGAAAAAATATGTCTAAAAACTTTACATGAATGTTAAGAACATGATAGCCAAAAGAAAAAAAAAAAAACATCCACTGATAGAGTCGACAAAAGACGACATATTATTTGATTCCACTTATATGGAATTCTAGAAAAGACAAAAGAATAGCGGCAGAAAGTAGACTAGTAGTTGCCTGGGGCCAGGGGTAGGGGCGGGGCCGCAAATGGGTACAAGGAGATGTGGGGGTGGTGGGAATGTCCTAAAACTCGACTGTGGCAGCAGATGCACGAATGTACTTTTACCAAAACTCATGGGCCGCTACACTTCGAATGCGTGAGTTTTATATGGAACATACTTCAACAAAGTTGCAAAATGAACCAAGAAAAGCAATGCCAGGAGTAAATTACTCAAGATTAATCGCTGCTTGTTGGAAGATCAACTAAGAATCTACCTGTGAGGGTACACTTCATTTCTGCAGTTCTTACATTTGAAATGGATTTTTTTTTGTAATGAGGCCATTAAATTTCAAAATTAGGATAAAATGAAAGAAAAAAATAAGCTACACTGAGACCTGAAAAAGAGTCAAATAAATCAACTTAAAAGAAAATTTATTATTTTCTAATAAATTTGTTGTTGTTTCTTTTCTAAATTGTAGTTAAAATATATACAAATGTATGATAAAATTTACCATATTAATCATTTTTAGGAATATAATTCAGTGGCATTAAATACTCTCATTTAAAAAATGTTGATAAAGAATCTTTATATCATTCTAAATTTAGAAGCAATAATTGTTTTACCATTTCCATGCTTATTTAAAAACAGGATATTCTCATTTCCAATCTTCAATCAAAACAATATTTTGTTTTGCAACATGCTCTAAACTTTCCTATCTTTTATTTCATGTTTCCCTTCATTTCCCAACCATATCCTTTTTCTTTATAATTTTAAATATAAAATTTATAACTTTTCCTTAATAATTTTTTGAATGAGAATATTTACATGGTTCAAAAATCTAGAAAATATACAAAAAAAATCACAGTGAAAAGTCTCCCTTCTGTCTTTATCCTCCTTCTGTTCAGTTCCTAGCCCCTGTGGATAACCACGGCTCTTCTTTAAATATTCCCGCAAAGTTCCTTCATGCATATATGAAGAAAAATGAATATAAATTTTTCCCCATTGACAATAACATATGGTATACTAAACACTTTCTACACTTTGCTTTCAGTCAACAGTATATCATGATCTTTCCATAACTATATGCAGTTATTCCTCATTCTTTTAACAGCTGCATAGTGTTTCATTGTATGGATGTAATTTAACTAGTCACCACTGATACCAATATTTTGCTACTGTAAACAAAACTACACTGAAAACCATCTCTCTCTCTCTCTCGTCGCACACATGCACGCACACATGCAGGCACACACACCATTTTCCCTGAGTCTTTCTTTCTTTTGAGCCCCAGAGGTATAAGAAAGGCTCTACCTTTCTTATGAACAGGATCCTGCCTCATATGACAGCTAGTTCTTTTCTTATCCTATTTCTTGGGGTATGCCAGACTATAAACTCCTTGAAGGCAGGGGCAGTGTCTTACTATGTTTCTAGCTGTGCATAGTGGGCTAGGTGATTCCTTTTATACAGTGGCACACAATAACTTCTTATTGATGTTTTGCTCTCTCACCACTTAGTAGCTTAAACAACTGTGGCCGTCAGTAAGTATCTTTTTAGGAATACCTACTAGTTTACAGTGTGGGTTTTGGAGGGCTGAAGAGGCTAGGTTTAAACTTGGTAACAGGACTTAGAAAGTTTAGGAATTCTTCTCCACTATCTGGCTTTCACCTTGGCCCACAAATGGATAACTATTGAGTTTGTTAATGTGTAAGCTTTTATCAGATTGAACAGTCCCATCAGCTAACACTGTTTCTATTAATTGTCCTGTGTAGAATTAGGCCACTCTTTGCCCTTTGCTAGGTACCTTTACCTCTGCCCATATCTGAAACACAGTTTAAGCTACAAGTTTATTCATTAATATTGATAAAAACTTTATGACAGTAAAAAAGTATTCATTTATTCTCAGAAAATTAAAAGTAAGTCCTGGATCTCTGAGATTATATGAGCTATGTGAGTTATCTCTATAGGTAAGTAGAGATTGTTCACAAATAACAATCGGATAGTTGACCCTTCCTGAGCATCAGAATCCTCCTATCCATAGACCAGTCATTAGGCTCCAGAAAACTTAAGTGTATTGTTCTAATTCCAAGTTAAAGGGAAATAACATTTTTCAAAATCATCATAATATTCTCGCATCATAATCTATGCCACATGGATTATCGCTTCAAAATGTTATGACTATTTGGATGGTGTGCTAGTAAAATGGAAAGCGATGCAAAGCAATGTGATATCGACGTCTCTCAAGGTTCCCTCCTGGAGCATTCCTAAAATGTGCTGAGCTGAGCTGATCAGCTAATTAGTGACAACACTGCATCCATCCCAGTGCCAGGAACTGAAAGTTCAGCACAACTGAATCCTTCCTGGAGAAGACCCAGAATTTTCAAAAAGTGCACTCACTACAAACTCCATGCACAAAAATTCTTGTTTCCAAATGGTTATTTAAAAATGTCCAATTAACTTTATTGGGATATAACTAGTTAGTTGTAGTATTTTTCCTTTGTAAAACACTGAAAATTAGCACCATTTCTAGTGGCCTTGTATTACCTTTGGATACAAAAAATCACAAGAGGCACAATTTCCTGGAAAGTTTCTATACTATAATGCTGGTTGACGGCTTTTCTTTTGTCTTACTGCCATATTCATATAATAACTCTCTTCTTCTTCTTCTTCTTTTTTACTTGCAGCTTTATAAATATAGTTGACCCATCTCAGAGTCAACCAGGGATATTACTATCATGCTTGCTTTCTTGAACAAAGTATATACTCGAAAAGTGTATGCTCCAGGCTCTATAATCTCTTTGTTTTTGTTTTTAAGGGTCACTCTGTTCTGAAGTAAAACCACTGAGTGACTGAGGGAGAAGGATCAGGGCACAAGGAGGAAAAAGATGACTAATTTTTACTTTTATTGTAATATCCTCTTAACTATTCTTAATGCCTTTTCAAATTACTATCAGAAGTCTCTTCTTAAAAGAGATCTGATCATGTCACTTCCTCTTCAAAAATATTTTATGACTCCTTACTGCATACAAAATAAAGTCTATACTCTTAAGTTTAGCAATGGAAACCATCACAATCCAGACTTTGCTAATAGCTAATTTTTAGCAAGAGGCAAAACAAAAATTCAAATTCAAGGTCTAACTCCTAAGCAGTGTTTCCCAAAGTGTAGGTCCTATACAAACACTGAATAACAGTAAGGAAATGATTCCCTTTTTCATTCTCTCTTCGTAATGAAAAATGGGGACTGGAATAGTGACTGTGCACATAATGTACTTAGAACAGTGTCTGGTGCTGAGTAAGCATCAATAAATGTTAGCAATTATGACTTCGATCCTCTGATTAAATGGAAAAGGATATTATTTTTAGAAAACAAGTTAAAGCTGTCACTTTTTAACAAAGAGAGAGTAGGCTTTGGGTTCTGAACCAACTGCAGTATCCAGCTAGAATTTAATAACATTTTTCATTTAATCGAGTTTATTTTTCACTGTTACTTTCTACTGCATTGTTTTCTATTTATTATTGTAATGTTTCCTTTTTAAATTTGTTAAATAAAGTGAGCCATCTCAAAGAAAAGTGTCAAGTAAATTATAATAAAGGTGGTACACAGATTTGGCAAATACAAAGTAAAAGTGGTACTCAGACTACTAAAACATCCTCCAAAAAGTCTTTATGCTATGTATTCCATGTCCATGCCTCGAGTCTTGCCCCCTAACTGGAATGCCCTTCATTCTATGACTTCCTGTTGAAGTCCTTAACAAAGTATAGCTGACCCCCACCCAACTGCCAAAAATCCGAGTATAATTTTGATTCCCCAAAACTTAATTACTAATCAGCCTGCTGTTGACTGGAAGCCTTACCTATACATAAATGGTTGATTAACACGTATTTTGTACATAATACACATTAGATACTGTATCTTTATAATAAGGTAAGCTAGAGAAAAGAAAATGTCAAGGAAATCATAAAATACATTTACAGTATTTATTGAAAAAAAAGCCAAACATAAGTAGACCCACCCAGTTCAACCTCCATTGTTCAAGGGACAACTGAAATTTAAAAACCAAACATCACAACCATACTTACTATAAATGCAAATCCAACCTTCAAAACCCACTTCAAGGGCTACCTCGCACAAGCAGCTTTCCTACATCTTTTTCCCATGTGCCCCAAGTTAGCATCCATTTCTTTCTTATCCTCTTTTGTCACCTCTCCCCCAAACTCCATGACCCCTCAGTCCCATCGCGTTTTATTTCTAACCCTACTATAATAGTTAGTAATCTGCCATACATAAGTGTTATTTTTTATGGCAGTGTGGTATACAGGGAGTTAGGGCTTGTTCAAATGAAGCTCTGTCACTTACAGACCGTTTGACCTTGGACAAATTCACTTGGAGCTTCAGTTTTTTTTGTAAAATGCGGATAAGATTTAAGAGAAGTTGGTTGTCATGGATGCGTCCCATCAGTTTGCATAAGATTAAAATGTTTCTTTTTCTCTCCCCCATATGTGTGAATGTCTTTCAGACTGGATTGCTTCTTATACATTTTTGTATCCCCTGCACTGCTCCGCACAATTCTCAATACATGTCTTTCATAGTTCAAGTGTTTCAGCAGTAGAGGTTGTCCAGCAGTAGTTCTTTTAACAGTGAACAGCTGCTGTAGACTATATTCTAAAAGGAAAAATGGAAAAAAGTTTGCACAATATACTTTAGTGAAGAATTAAAAATAAGTCTCCGAGAATGCATATAAGATGCAATAGTTTTAAGGCTGAGACATTTTAAGAAAACAAAGTTTTTTTAAAAGGAATTAAACTTTCACTTTAACAGGGCTTCTGACAAGTGGCGATACATGTACACAAGATAGACATTCTGGCCAGTATACATATATTTAGCCAGAGCATGTTGGGAAATCTTGAAAAATGATCTTCGTTATGATTTGTATTTGATTTTATTAGTGAGAAATAAGCACGGGCAAATGAATTCATAAACATCAGTAATGCATTTCTATACGTGTTGTAAAACCTAGTGTCTTGGGTAGATGTGCAGGGATTTGCTAAGCATTTCTGTGAAAAGAACTCAGCTAGCCCCAGAAGGGCACCCACATCTGTGGATGGGATCTACTTCTTCAAATTAAGAGAGGGTTAGACCAAACATTATGCTAAGTGAAAGCAGTCAGTCACAAAGGACCCCATATTGTAGGATTGCATTTACTATAGGAAATGTTCAGAACAGGCAAATCCATAGAGACCAACAGATAACTGGTTGCCAGGGGCTTGGAGAAGAGGGGAATGGGGAGTGACTGCTAATTGATAGGTATAAGGGGTTTTTCTGAGGTGATAAAATGTTCTGAGATTACATAGGGGTGATGGCTGCACTACTCCATAAGTACGGTAAAAATCACTGAATTGTACATTTTAGAGGGCTAAATTTTATGGGTATGTGAATTATATCTTAGTAAAGCTGTTTAAAAAACATTCAGAAAGACTTCTAAATCGGAGAAACTTTCTGGCTGGCTGGTCTCCGCAGTAAGGAAGCCAGGTCTGGGGAAAAGCCTCCGGGAGCGCAGGCTCCGGGTCCTAGTTGGGGCTCCTAACTCATTGTGGGTCTCCAGGTGCGTTGCTCCATTTCCTGGGTTAAGTTTCCTCGCGTGTTCGCTGAGGCTAGCGCCTCATGCGATCGAGGAGGCCCACCCCAGCTCTGATCTGGGGTGGTCACTTTCCACCACCCCTCCCAGCACACCTGGGGTCCGTCCGAGCTCCCACATGCCGAGTTACCTGTAGGGACCAATGGCCCCTGGGGCTTTCACGGTGCTGATCACCTTTTTGATCAAGGATGACATAGCTATTCCTTTTCCCTTGAGGCCCCGCAGAGAGAACAATCCCGTACACTATCTCCGTTCGTGTCCCACTGGACTGATCAGGCCCGGCAGCCGCAACAAAAACGCGACGCGGGAGCTGGCTCGCTCAGGATTCTGGGAGTTGTAGTATCTGCGCAGCTCCCGGCCACGTGGAGGCAGCGCAGCTCTGGCGCATGCGCTTTTCCTCTCGCTCGCCGGTCACGTCGTCTTGTGGGGTAGTGTTAGAGCCTTGTCATTCTGACGGGGAATCCCTGGCTTCCTCCCCTCAGAGCGTCTGGCAGGTAGGTGGTGAGAGGTTGGTGTCCTCTAGAGTCCGCAGCTTTGGGGAGTGTGCGTGTGTGTGAATGAGTGTGCCACCCACGTATTGCTCCTCCCCGCCTCTCCCCAATCTTCTCTCCTTCAGACCCAGCTGACCTCTTCCCTTCCTACCTGCTCCTGGGCCCCTCTTGCGGGCCCAGCACCTCCTTCGGCGCTCGAGCACCCGGAGTCTGTCATTTTGCTTCATTGCCCCACCTGGAGGATGCCGTTCTGGGAATGGGCTTATATCCCCTCTCCTTATACCCTAAAGCAATAACACGGGTCATTCAGAGGACCACGCTGAGATGTGAGCTTTTTCCACCTTCCTGCCCCTCCCTTCTTCCCTTCTTTTGGGTGCTCCTGGAGCTTTAGGATGTCTATGCGTTCCCCTTTGATCTGAGTAGAACCCTAGTGACTGGGATCTGATTTCATTAGGAAGATAGTGATCTTGATACAGCAAATGGCCCTAGGGCTAGTCTTTTGGCAGATATTCAGTCATACTGTGTCAGAAGGGGTGGTACTGGGCTAAATATTTTCTTCCGTTAATAAATACATTGTAGGCATGCTTCACCCCTTCATTTAAGCGTGTACCTGTCCATTCAACAAATATGTATTGAACACTTGCTTTGTGTAAGGCGCTCTGCAATGCGTTTGATGTGCAGTAGTGCAAAAGATAGGTAAGAGCCCTGCCCTACCTTGCTTCTAATCCTGTTTATTCCCCTTCATTTTGTCCTACATACTGCTAAGGTTTTGGTTTTTCTTCTTCTGGCCCAAGAACTTTCAGAACTTTTTCATTATTTCATAATGTCATCTAGTAGAGTTGTGAAATATCTACATACCGGAAATAGTGATTATTGAAATTACTTCTTAGTTCTTTATATTAGTTAGGGTATATACATATAGACATGTATTGGTAAAAGTTAAATGTCTGGTGGGTTACATAATTACTGAATTTCATTTCAAAATAGAACAGAGGTATTTGAAACTATTCAAAAAAAAGGAGAATGTGGAGTTTGAGAATTGAGAATTACTGAGTAAATCCATCAGACTCCACCAGATTTTTGTCCTTTATCCTTCTTCCTTCAAATTGAAATCTTTTTGCTGTCATAAATTAAAGGTTCAGCTGGCTTCATTTCAATAGTAGAAATGAACACATCAATAATTTATGTTCAGTGTTTGTAGAGGTTTTATCAGAATAGCGTGTTCTATATTTCATTGATTCAGATGGCTTATGTTTCACCTAAGAATTTTGATTAAATGTTTTAATTTTTTATTATGGCATAGAGATCTTATACCTTATTTTTTATTCTTTCAGCAGATTTTATGCAGTGTCAACACGAGTATATGATTTAATTATTTGATGGCAATGCAAACTGGAATGTACTGATATTTTCTTTTCCAACAATAGAATTATTTTTTTCTATTGAATCAAGTTTTTGGTGTTCATACCCTTCATGGCTCCTCTAGAGATGCCCCTGGTCATAACATTTTGTTATCATCAAACCCCCTATAATATTTATTATATTGAAGAATCAAATATTGAATCACATGAATATTTATTAAATTCACTTTTATTTTCGAGTGGAAATTTCCTTTCCCTGTACTAAATTTATTACTTTCTTTCCAGAAATGTCTAATGCAAAAGAAAGAAAACATGCTAAGAAAATGAGAAACCAGCCCACTAATGTGACTTTATCCTCTGGCTTTGTGGCTGATAGAGGTGTAAAGCACCATAATGGAGGTGGAAGACCTTTCCGAGCTCAAAAACAAGGTAAGATACACATAATTCTCTCTCCACTGTGATTTGGAGCATATTGCTTCTAAGAGCTTTTTGATAGTTGTTTTCTAAATGGTAAACGAGTTGACTCTTATTTACAAATTTGCCTAGTTGAAAAGTATTTATAACCCTAAAATCAATACTCATGGCACTTTGGCTGTCATTTACAGAGCAGAGAAAAAACCCAAGTTGCCCCATGTGGACATTGCTAGCTGCCTTTTGTTTCAGCTTTCATGCAGAGATGACCAGAGAGGTTGGAGATAATGGGCGGGCAGTGCAGCACAGTGTAAGAAGCTCCAGCTCTGACTGGGGTTTGAATTTCAACTGTGGGGTGACTTCAGACAGTCATTTAATGGTTTTGAACTTCATTTTCTCTTTTGTAAAATAAAGGAAATAGAATCTAATTTACCAGGATGAATTGTTTTTATGATTTAAGATTATAATCTAGGATTATATATATATATACACACACATATATATATTTCCTCTAAGAACAGTGATTCAGTATTTCCTAATTCAGTGTTTGCTTTGACTTTATAGAACATAAGTATTGGGAATAATGCGAATTTACTGTACATATTTTAGAGCTGGTTTATCCCTTAATTATTAAATTGTACTTCTGTATTTCCTAAAAGAAAAGTAGCACGCTCATCATATCTATATTTAACTCGTGTTATGATTTTAGAACCTCATAAGGTGATGTGGAAGTGATAGTTGTTCATTGGGCAGTAATAGAAAATGCCAGTTTGGGAAGACAGCAAGCAGGTGACCAAGAATTTTTTTGGAATGCTTTGAAGAACAGTGTGTGTTGGGTCTAAGTAAGTTTTAGATTCATATTCATAAGATTTAGATTCACATCCAGCAATTGATGCCTACCATGCCATGAGATAAACCTCGGTACATGTTATCTCATTTAATCTTCACAATGACAAGTCTTATAACATGCTTCATGATCATAGGGGCTTAATAACGAAGGCTATAATGGAAATAAGCAGGAACACCATAAAATTCTTTACTGATCTCTCTCTTCATTCACAGACAAAGATTTGATGTTGTCTTAAAGTCAGAGTGGTTTGAATATCCAGACATTTGTATAGAGATTTTGCTCTTATTTCTTTTTAATTTAGCATAGGCTCCCAACTTGAGTGTGCCATAGAATTACAATAAAAGACTGAATATACAAAATCATATGGATCATAGTATTTAAAGGAGCTTAGATTTAAAATCCATGTCACACTATTTATATGGAGCAAAGTTCTTTTTATCAGTTATATCCATGGTTCTTTCATATGTCATACTGATATGATTAGCTAGTGTGCTGCCTAATTAGTTGGGTCCACTTGGGCAAGTTAATTCACCTCCTTACCTGAAATCCCTACTCTTTAAAGGGAGGACAGTAATAGCCAGGAGGTCATAGGATTGAAAACATGATCAAGGTTGCCACCCAAGAATTGTTCTCCACTGTAATCCTTATCCCTGATGAGTGACATATTTCTTTTTGTTTTCTTTTTGAAAATGTACTAGAGTCTTTTTTTGGAACTTCACGACAGCGTCAAGCCAAAATGGCCCACTATTCACCAACTGGCCCTGATGTGAATGAGCAGTCTTCCTCCAAAGTAATGTTTAAAAAAAAGGGAGGTTGGAAAACAGGTCCTGAGGACATTTCTCAGGAAATTCCCAAGTATATAACAGGTAAGGATGTGTAAAGAAGTGAAGTTTGATTGCGTATGAGTTCTTTGTTTCTAATGCAGCCAGATTTCTAACGCCCTTTGTTGTGTCTCAGCCCTTCAGCCCTGCCTCCTATCTCTCCTCCTTCCACTTCAGTCTTTGGGCCTGATAGCTCTCCCTTCTTCGGTTTCTCTTTTTTTCTTACCTGTCTTCTGACAAGTCCTTATTTGTGAACTTTTACTTTGTCTTAAAATCTTCTCCCCCTCCCTTTTAAAAATAGAAAGTGCCATTTACACTCCTCAGCATGGCATTCTCCAAAGATGAAACCAAATTTTATGCACTCTAAGGGCATCCTGGACCTTTAAATCCTATCTCCAGGCCTGTTCCAGCCTTACCTCCGGTACCTCCAACACCCTCATCCCCACTACCACATAACCCCATATTTCTTGTATAGACCTTAGAGGTGTCTTCTGGCCTCTGTTTTTGCCTTCTTGTGGGGAATTCACTTAAATTTCCCCAGCACTCTATTTACTCATCAAAAAAAAAAAATGTAGTTTTCAATAAAACATAATAGTTATGGTCACATATTTGAAAAAAGCAGAAAATATTAAAAAAACCTTGAAGTCAAAACCATTGTTAAAATTTTATTTTTTATTTTTTTTCTTGTGTAATTATTGCAGTTAAGAAAGGTTGTGATTATATTGCATGTAGCTCCCTTTTAAAAAACCTTTTTGTGATCTTGTTTTTAAACATTTTTTCTGATTAGAAAAGTCACACTGAATCCTTGTAGAAAACTTGAAAAAAAAAATTGAAGAACAGTTTTATAATCTCATAATACAGAAATAACCACTATTGGTATTAATCTAATAGGGGGTCAGGGTGGTGAGTGAATTATAAGCTCACATACTTCACATCTTTCTTCCGAGATGTACCAGAAAAGTGTTGATTTGAGACTTGTTTTTAATGACAGTGCTCTTTGCCTCAACAGCTTCTACTTTTGCTCAAGCCCGAGCTGCTGAAATCAGTGCTATGTTGACAGCAGTGACCCAGAAGTCTTCTAATTCACTCGTTTTCCAGACTTTGCCACGGCACATGAGACGCAGAGCCATGAGTCACAATGTCAAACGCCTTCCTAGGCGGTTACGGGAGATTGCCCAGAAAGAGGTATATGTTTCACTTAGTGTAAGTGTTTAGGTTAATAGTTCCTAAAAGAAATTTGGAAGTATTAACTTAATAGAATTTATTAAAATGAAAACCAAAAACAACATACTCATTTTACTTATTTTTTGGTTTAATCATTTATCCCCTTCCCAACCCCCTATAATCCACCAAATTATCAGGTAGTTGAATGTTACAGCTGCTTTTAAATATAGTGTTTGGAACCCCTTTCTTTTAATAGTGTTAAGTAGTTGACATTGCCCTGCCAGATTTAAAGAAAAATTCTGACCTTCTTACCAGCTAAGCAAGTTTAGCTCTGCAGTTTGAGGGTGTGGCCAGCTAGGAATTAGAATGTTAAAAAAAAAAAAGCTGCATCAATGCCTAGAACTTGCCTTTTGACTTTTTCAATGTTGAAAACTTGACATTGAATTTAATTATTTTTGGCTTTACCAGAGTTTTTGGCTTAGACTTTCTAAGGTTTTCTAAGCTATCCATGTCTTTACTAATTAATTCAAAATTTCTTTATTAGTGTGTTCTAGGCACCGGTACTATGCCGATGGTGGAGTTAGTGTTAATCAAGATAAAATCCTTATCCATAAGGGGCCCACAAACTAATGGAGAAGAGGTTTTTCCACAAAAGTTTAGCTTGTCTATGGAAGAGATTAAGAGTGGAAACTACACAGGAATTTTGTACTTTCTAGATTTAATGTGAAGTCTGTTTCCTAGATAGCAGTTAGCATTTCTCTGTCAAGACCTAACTGACATGAAATGTGTGGGTTTTCTCCACTTTTATATTTTTGGACCAAAGTTTTGGGTTTAGTTACCTTGCAGCTTGCTCGGTTAGTGATAGAACCATGCTTCCTTCTTAGGTTTGCCTCTCTCTAAAATCTTCACTATTTCTATTGCTTCCTTTCTCTACTTCCATTGGAGAAATCACCAAGCAAACTAATAGGGTGTGTAATGTGCTCCACTTAATAATCTAAAGTTAGTTGTTTGAATTCCTAACATTTAACTTTGTTTTGAGATGGTTACAAACTGAGATATGCTTCTCTTCTTGAAACTACAGGCAGAGAAATCAGTACATCAAAAAAAAGAACATTCAAAAAATAAATGCCATAAAGCTCGAAGATGTCACATAAACCGGATATTCGAATTCAACCGTAGACAAAAGAAGAACATATGGTTAGAAACTCACATCTGGCATGCTAAACGGTTTCACATGGTCAAGAAGTGGGGCTACTGCCTTGGGGAGAGGCCGACAGTCAAGAGCCACAGAGCCTGCTATCGAGCCATGACAAATCGTTGCCTCCTTCAGGTATGCTTTTCCAATTGGTTTTCTTTTATTTTTGTTTAGACCCTTTCTGATATAGACTTTTAAAATAGTCCATGGTATGCGAAAGCCCTATCTATGAGACTATTTTAAAAATGATTACTGACCATGATGCACTTTGCCAGATGCTAGAGATGAAGCAGCCTAAAGGTATTAGGGGAGGCTGATATTAATCAAATAATTAGCCAAATATACAGTTGAAGGGAAAAGTACACAATGCTATGAGCATTCATAACAGAGGAACAGGTAAATTTTTCATGGAAGTGATGTTTGAGCAGAGCTCTGAGGGAAAAGTGGGAGAGTGGAAGAGGCAGAAGGAAGCCAGATAGGATAGAATTGAAATAAATTCCATGTGACAGAGATGAAGAGAGTGACAGCAAAGCCAACGTTAAGGTAAGGTTAGTTCTGGAGAACTAAGTAGTAAGCAGATCATGCAGGGTCATGTTTGAGATTTACGCAGCAGTGATTCACTTAATAGTCATTCTTCATCAACAGATATTTGAGAACCCTCTCTGGGCCCTGAGCAGTGTTCAAAGTGCTGTTCTAGAAGTTATGATTCATTTTATGCTGGAAAGTTTGTTTTAAACTCTTTGAGAGTACAGTTTGTTTTAGAGCCTTGTAATTATGTTATTTATCTGGTTGTCCCTCTCACTCCCCTCCCACCCCTGCCACCCCTATTGCTAATTCAGTCGCTTTCTCTCTTCCAGTACATATTTAGAAATTTGCTCTTGGCAGAGGGCCTATCTTTCAATGGTAGGATAGTCTTGGCCAAGTTTGAAAGCCATTGGTATTATTAGTATCCTCTGATACCTCTTAAGAGCAATATAGCAGAATAATAAAAACAAGAACCTTTAAAAAATTGTGTTAAAATATAGATAACATCAAATTTTACCATTTTAACCATTTTTAAGTATACAGTTCTATGGCATTAAGTATATTCATATTGTCGTGCAGCTTTCATCACCATCCATCTCTAGAACTTTTTCATCTTCCCAAACTGAAACTATGTACTCAATCTTTAAACAGTAGCTCCCCATTGCTCCTCTCCCCCCAGCCCCTGGCAACCACCATTGACTACTCCCGGTACTTCATATAAGTAGAATCACACAATAGTTATCTCTTTGGTCTAGCTAATTTCACATAGTATAATGTCTTCAGAGTTCATCCATGTTGTATCATGTGTCAGAATTTTCCTCATTTTTAAGGCTCAATAGTATTCCATTGTATGTATATGCCATATTTTGTTTATCCATTCATCTGTCAATAGATACTTGGGTCGCTTCCACATTTTGGCTATTGTGAATAATGCTGCTAGGAACATGAGTATACAAATATTTCTTCAAGTCTCTGTTTTCAGTTCTTTTGGGTATTTACTTAGAAGTAGAATTGCTGGACCACATAGTAATACTATGTTTAATTTTTTTGAGGAACTGCCATACTGTTTTCCATAGAGGCTACACTATTTTATATTCCCATTGGCAATGTGCAGGGATTCTAGTTCCTCCATGTCCTCACCAACATTTATTATTTTCATTGTGTTGGTAGTAGCTATTCTAATGGGTATGAGGTGAATAGAAGAACCATTTAAGAGCTTTTGATTTGAAGCAGCAGATTTGATTAGCAGCAGAAATCATAGATTATAATTATTCTTTCTACATTGAGAAAACTGGGATCTAGAGAGATGAAGTGACTTGCCCAGGGTCACACACACAGCTTGTGGTGGCCTAGGTAACACTGGGGCATCTGATTCTCCTAGTCTGCTTTTTCCACTATATTCTTCCATCTCTCAAATTTCAGGACAGGCATCTGAGTTACTTCTCATTTTGGGCAAGATTTTTGCCAAGGTTATCAGATATTTTCTTCATATTTGATCAGCCTAAATAATAAAAGTAATAGCTAATAATAACAAATATTTTTTGAGTACTTATTTTATTCCGGGCCCTATTTTAGTGCTTTACATATGTTTACTCATTTAATCCTTGTAATAACACTACAAGGTAAATAGTTACATTATTTCCATTTTATAGATGAGAAAACTGAGATATGGAGAAGTTAGATAATTTACCCACAGCCATACAGCCAATGAATGGTGAGGTTGAGGTTTGAGCCCAGGTAGTCTGACTCCAGAGTTTCAGGTTATTAACCATAATTCTCAGATGTCACCAGTTGTAAAAAACTTGAGTGAGGTTCATCCGGCCACTGACAAGGTTCATCCGGCCACTGTTGCTTGGACGATTTCTGTGTGTGAGTGATAGCACTGACTCATGTGCAGAATCCTAGCTGTAATTTGCCTTTTGGTTCCAGTTGCTGAGTGTACTGAAATAGCTTAAAGGTGCTATGGCAGAGGAGTTGGTTTGGAGGTCAGTGAGCCTGACTTGAATGCTGGCTTCTCCACTTTCTGATTATATGGTTTCGTTCAAGTAACAGTTTCTTTATCAGTGTCCTTATCTCTCACATAAGATAACAGATAGTACCTGGTTCATCAGATGTTGGAAGAATTAAATGACAGCCCATGTAAGGAGTTAGGCCAGCCCCTGGCACTCGGTGACCCTTCGATGACTGTTAATTATTATTATAGTTCTTTAACATATTGATTTTACTAACTCAGTTTGATCTCTCTTCATCTTATTTAAATTGGTAAGGTCTTACTCTTTGTTATTCTCATTTTCCCCTGTATATTACTTAGTCAGAGTTGAATATCATAGTCAAGACTGAGCATGGGAGGAATATGGGATAAATTAATTGCAATATTATGTCTCTAAGTTCAGTGTTAAGTAATCCTGAGGTCCTGATTTAGCTAACTAAAGTGAACAAACAACCTTCGCATTATTTTGTGGAATTTATTACTGTCTTGCACATTCTACTCTGATTTCTTACCTCGGGTAGATTTGAGGGAGGAATAATCCTTAGAAGTCGCAGTTTTTACACTCTGCTTAGAACTTGATTGTGAATATGGAATGAAACAGATTTTCTTTCTAAAAAGTAGGACACTAATTTATATTTTAAATGAAAATTCATTTTGATTTTGATTTTTGCTCATGTAATAAGAATAGACAGGTTTCAGATTTTGACTGACGAAATGATAGCTTTTACAATTTGTTATGTGTCTTGGACTTTTAGAAGTTTTTTTGATGTGGCTTTTGGCTTCTTGCAGTTTTCTCCCATGTAGAGTCCTAAATATTTAATTATGTTTCCCTTTTTGTGCAGGATTTATCCTACTACTGTTGTTTGGAGTTGAAGGGCAAAGAGGAAGAAATACTAAAGGCACTGTCTCCAATGTGTAGCATAGACACAGGTAAACTTTTTTCAAAGCTGAGCCCTATTTTAGTCTTTATTTATTCATTTCATGAATAAGTGTCTGCTGTAAGCATTTTGGAATTTCAATACATGTAAAAATGTGTGAGTTCTTGTTCCTCATGAGTATGTTAATATAAGGAAAGCTTCGAGTAGCTTTTAAATAGTTTCTAACATTGTCAAATGTAAAATGAGAGAACCATTATTCTGGTGGAGTGAATTTAAACAGGAAGAAACTCAAAACTCATTAAATCATTCAATAAATGTTTATTGAGAACTTGTGTACCAGGCTTTGGGCTAAGCAGAGATTAAAACCAAAACTTCATCTCTCATAGAGAGAGACAATAGATAACAGTAGGGCTGTCAGGAAATAATACTGCAGTCTCAACACTTGAAATCATGCCATTTTGTTTTTGTTTATATCAGGATTGACTTTTGCAGCAGTTCACTGCTTGTCTGGAAAGCGCCAAGGTAGTCTCATGCTTTACCGGGCGAATAAATATCCCAGAGAAATGCTGGGGCCTGTTACATTTATTTGGAAGTCTGGCGACAGTGCCGAAAGCAGGCAGTTGTGGATCTGGCTTCACCCAACTCTTAAACAGGTATAAGCATTGAGATTATTTCTCCATCACTCATTATTGCATTCTTGATGACTGTTGGAAATCAATACCATAGAAATTTAAATGGTATAAAAGTTTGGCTAATGGCTTAGTATTTGAATATAAGGAAGAAAGTTGTGTGAATATTAATGAAGCAAATCTTGACGTCTTATTTTTTAGTAAGCCATAAGTAGAGATGAAAACCAACCTTATTATGAACATGGCTTAAAATAATTGCGTTTGGATGAACGAATGATTCTACTATGCCTGAATTGGTTCACTGGTATCTAGGTGCTTGTTAGAGCCTGTTTGATGATGACAAGCTGTTTTAAATATTTCTAATGATTTTTAGTACTAGATTTCGCTTTACTTCTCTCTCTTTAGCATACTCACTGCTTTTATATGCTAGACTGTACATTTTCTCCAATTTTCTCTTTAAAAGTTTTGTGTGTCTGTGTATATGTGTGTGTTTTTAATTTAGTCAGAGCAGTCGTGTTGTTTTTATCCATCTTTGGCAATTAGGTGTTCTTTTTTTGGTTCCACGTGCTATATACTACTTAGAAGAACTAAAAAAACTTGATGATAAATTTAATTTGTGAAGGGATAAAAATGTAAATTTTTAAAGGGAGAAAAAATAACAAACTAAACCACCTTAAATTTGTAATGTATTTAAATTTCAAAATTTTAAAGTAAAATGTTTAAATATATCCTTAGGATATTTTAGAGGAAATAAAAGCAACGTGTCAGTGTATGGAGCCCACCAAATCAACTGTTTGCATCCCTGACCCCCTTCTGACACCATCCCAAGAAGAAAGCCAAACCGCACTGCCTGATGAGAAAATTGTCAAGAAAAGAAAACGGAAAGATGATGGAGAAAATGCTAAGCCAATTAAAAAATTTATCGGTGATGGAACTAGAGATCCACATCAACCGTATTCTTGGCTCTCTCCAACCACAGGCATTCTCATCAGGTACAGGTCGAATTTGCTCTGAACATTTTCAGTGAAGACTTGCTCCATTTTTGCCATTGGCACAGACATCATGTATGATGGAAATTTCCATTTTAAGACCTTTTCTCTCTTTCAGTGATTTGACAATGGAAATGAACAGATTCCGGCTGATTGGTCCACTTTCCCACTCCATCCTAACTGAGGCACTAAAAATTGCTTCTGTCCACACTGTAAGATTAAATGTGACAGTAATGTTTTATTCTAGTCATGTCCTTCTTAGCAAACTTGTGAAAACTAACATAATTTGGTACTGTTTATTGGCTGTGGCCTGTGAATGTTTCTCTACTTATGCTTATCGTTGAGGACTTTGTCATCTCGCTTCTCCTAGAAGAGCAAATCCAAATGAATGTAATATATAAACTACCGTGCTCTTATTTAAGTACAGACTATTCTTGCAGTAAGTTTTGTAGAAGGGTCTTAACCTTTGCTTCATAAGTAGGTAACAGAGAGCTCCTGGAATCTCTGGAAGTGTGTACCATTTTTTTGGTTTGTACTTGTGTGATGCATATTTTCAGGGGCTAGTTTTACAGGTCTGTGATGCCTAAAAGGTTAAGAGCAATTATGTCTTGTGCAGCACTGTCCAGTAGAACTTTCTGCAAGGATGATGTTTCTCTGTGCCATGCAGTATGGTAGCCACTAGCCACATGTAGCTGTTGAGCACTTGAAATGGGGCTAGTGGGACTGAGGAACTTAATTTGTACCTTTATTTAACCCAAAATTAAATTCGAATAGCTCTCTGTGTCTAGTGGCCCCCATGTTGACAGCACAGGTTTACAGGGGAGAGACTGGATTGGGAATCAAACACTCTGGGTTCCCATTCAGTTTGTTTTGTTGTATTAGTGCAATGGACTTTCCAGTGCCTGTGCCTCTCGCAGATTTGACGTGGTCAGATATGATGATAGATCTGAACAGCTTTTGAACTTTCAGAAAAAAAACATACTTTGAAAAATCAAAGGCTACTTCTCTCTCTCTTGGTCGCTTCCACCCTAGCTCAACTATTGTGTCTCTTGCCTGAATACTGAAGCCCTGTCTTGACTTCCCTCCTTTGTTCCCGGCTTTCACTCCATTCTCTGTACAGGAGGCAGAGTGATCTTTTAACAATTTATTCACATCATGTTTCTCTGTGATTAAAAGCTTTTGAATTGCTTCTCCTTGTATTTGAGATAAAACCCAGAACCCTTCATGTGACTGTGTAATCTCCTGCCTTTCTGCCTCTTCTCGCCTCTCTTTCTTCTGCTCTTCAGCCACCCTGGCCTCCTTGCAGTTCTAGAATGTGTCAGATCTTGTCTCCCTTAGATCCTTTGAACCTGCTTTTTTTCCCACCTGCTTGAACATTCTGCCCCCACCACTCTTTGCTTGGCCAAAACCTTCTTCATTCTTCAGGTTCCAACAGTTTTTCCTGATTCCTCAAGTTAATTATATCCCTTCTGTAAATTATATTGCATCTTGCACATTTCCTCAATTTTTATGTCTAGCTATGTTTGTGTCAATAGACTGAGCTTTGTGATGGCAGTTACAGGGTTAGTCCTGTTCTTTCCTCCGTCCCCAGTGCTTAGCCCAGGAGCCTGGCACAGACTAGGTGCTCTACTCCAGCTGAATGAGTTGTAGACCAAGGAAGTTTGGTTCTAGAGCCCGTACTCTAAACCACTAAGCTATGCTACCTGAGTATTTGAGATAAGTGGCACATATGTTACAAGTTGCTTTAGAATCTAGGAGCACATTCTACTTCAATGAATTTCAGGATGAATCATGGCCATAGGCTCTCTTCCATGGCATGCATCTAGTACTTTTTGAAACCTTGCTCCATTTTTGGTTTTGTCTGGAAAAAAATATATATAAAATACTTGTGTATCCTATTCAAAATTTCTTGGAATACTAGTCATAATATATCCTTTTGCCAAAGATTTCTTCAAAAGGTATGGGTTTGGTTTTTCTGTAGTGAGGAAGGTTTTATTGCTTGAATTGGTGGTGATGAAGTTCGTAATAGTGGGAGAGAAATAAGAAGCAAGGCTGCTGGCATTGTGCTCAAGAGAGACCACAGGTGTGAAGTAGCTTAGTTAGGTAGTCTCCAAAAACCATGGCTGTTTCTCTTAGTACGTGAAATCTTAACAGAAATCTTGACTTTGCCTTTAATAGAAAAGTAGTCTGGTTTTAATTACTGTGTAAAATATAGTGGCAATTTCCCTGGTTCCTCCCATAAAATGTTATTTCCAAATACAGAAAAATGTGAGGGGGTACTGTCACAACCATGACAAAATTGCTGAGTGTGATTCATTATTTATTTGGTGAACAGGGGTTGTTATTTTTCAGGAGGAAGAGGACACAGAGAAGACACCTCACCATTGGTGGGTTGAAACCTGTAAGAATGCTGATAGCGTTTCTCTTCACCACAGACAAGGAGCCATGTTTGAATTGTTGGGAGGTACACAGAGGGGCTACTGGGTTGTACTAGGAAAGGAGGGAACAGTAGAAAGTGGGTTAAAAGAGTGTTTTGCAGTTGGACTACCTACATGTAGTGGTGCTTTTTAACTTGTAACTTTGTTACAATGTAGCAAGAATGCAAGTAAGAGAGGTGCCTAAAATCAGTAAACAGTGTAAATACTATTTGAGTTTGCTCATGAAACAACAAACAAATGAGATGTTAGTATTCTAAATAACTGGCATTCTGATAGATAACTGCATATTCCGGGTACCAAACTGAAATCTGATATTATAGATAAATGCATATACCAGGCACCTATGCATGAGTGCTTTGTGCATGAGGCTACTGTAGTCACCGTTGATAGACACAAGTTTGTTGCTGTGAAATAATCTGTTAATTTAAATTTTTTTGTACGAAACTTCACTCTTTATGAATGTTAATTCTCTAAAAGTGTCAATGGGGAAAAAAGATTTTTAAAAATAAATCGCCCAAGGAGAAAGTTTCAATTTGAAAATACAAGCAAATATATATACATTGTGAACGACTTTCTTTAAGCTTGGCTTTTTTTGTTTGTTGTTAAAGGAATAACATCACCAGCAGAAATTCCGGCAGGTACTATCTTGGGACTGACAGTTGGGGATCCTCGAATAAATCTGCCTCAAAAGAGGTCCAAAGTTTTGCCCAATCCAGAAAAATGCCAAGGTAAAGTTCTTGAAACACCTCTGGTTTTCCTTACTATTTTGAGCAGTCTAGTCTAGAAGAGTTGTTTCTGACACCTCTGCAGTAACTTCATCTGTAGTAAATTAGGACGATCTTTACCTGGCTACTTTCAAAATAGTTATGATCAAAGGAGATGATATGGGCGGGCGGGGGGGAATCTTTTATCTGTGAAATATGTAGCCTGATCCTTATGTTCATTTTTTTTCTGAGTTTTTTATTTCGGGTATCTAGTAAAACCTGTCTCTCTGCAAACTGGGTTCTCTGAAAATCTCCGGCCCGGCATTTCAGAATTTTAATTGTGAGGAAGGGCTGTTCACCTGCAGCTGGTCTTGTGCTCATTGGAAGCCTCTGTCTGACCATACAGATGATCCAGGTTCGAATCCTGGCAAGGCCATCCCAGGTGCTGAAGGGTAAGAGGTCTGTTTAGACTCAGTCGAGTGGCCTGAGGGAGTCATTTGGCCAGGGCAGCAAAGGAGGGCGGGTAGAGCTGGCTAAAGCTTTAGTCTGATCTGGGATTTGCCACAGTTGTGATAATGTCCTGTTGTATTTACTGTCATTTAAATATAGTTAATTTGGAAGAATCATTAAAATTAACTTGTGAATTTTTGGAGAAGAAATACAGGTGTATGTAGTAACAACTTTAGAATTTCTTTTTACCTCCATGTGTAGTTAGATAGCTTAATAAGGGGGCAGTAAATTACTCTGTCAGAACTTCACATGAAGGGTGGATTGGATGAGAGAGAAGGTTAAAGATATACAGGTAAGTTAATTATGGAGTCTAAGACTTTAATGAATGAATTGTGTCACTTTGGTGACTATTACAATCACCTTAAGGCTATAGTTAAACTCTAGTTTCTCTTGCTGCCTCAAATCCTTTTTTGGTATGAGGCAGTTTTGTATTAATCCTTTCTAAGGCTTTTATCTTGATATGAATCAGTTCAAAGAAGATTAAAGTCTTTCTTAGAAAACATGATTTTATTTCTATTATAAAAGCTTATCACCTTGTTAGTCATTGTGGACTTTCATTAAAACCTGTTTTAAGTTATTTCTTTGAAGACGTATTGGCGTGTGAGCTTCATAAAGAAGTAAACTTTTTAAGGAGGTTGTATACCAATGTTATTAACAAATTAAATGTCAAGGTAAGAAATGTCCAAACCTGTAGAGAATTTTTATAAAGAGTTTATTTGAGTCAAACTGACGACATATGCTGGAGAGCAAGATCTCAAATGCTTCGGAGAATAAGTTTCATCTTCTTTTATGCATTTGAAATTAAGGAGGGAACATGAGGAATATTGGATAAAGCAAGGTAGAGGATTGGATTACAGGATAGTTAACAAGATTCCGTGCTCTCTCCAGGGTTAATACCCTCTTCCATGGGTATTACATCTGGTATTTCATACCTTTGAAATTACTTCTGGTATTTCATACCTTTGAAATATCAGAAGTAATACCCATGGAAGAGGGTATTAACCTAGATGCACAAGAACAATGGACAAGGCTGGCTTTAGGCAAAAATAAACATTTTACTAAAAACGTCATATGCCTGCAGGTGACTGACTACCCACCGTGACCTGCCCAGTTAGGAATTTATGATCAGATCACCCTGTGAGGTTAATTTCCATAAGAACCCCTTTTTTCATCCACAGTTATATATCACTTAGGAAGACAATTCAAAACTAAAGTTACAAATATACTTTGATGAGCTGGGTCAATTAATAAAAGATTAATCCTTGGAAGAATCTCCCTGTCACAATGATCTAAAACCCAATTCTCTGACATACTTCCAGTCTGTCTATACCTGAAGTCATTCTTTGCCTGTTTTGAATTAGACAAAACCGACCAATTCTGGTGTTACTTAACCATAAAGAAGGGTTTGCCCAATTTGGGTAACAAACTCTTTATCTTCTATGTGTACTGGGAATTCGAGAGTTCTGATAAGAAGGTACATGACTATGATATTGACATAATAAGAAATATATATTTTGGTCTTTGTCTAGATGTGCCTTTCCTGCCACATACCTTCTAAAGCCCTTGTAATTTTCTAAGTGGTAAGAGCCTTAAAGGTTCTTGTTATTCATAACAAGCCCCTTTCAAACACACCTGAGTTTATGTTAATGAGGTGACTTGGAAAGCCCCTAAAGATGGTGGGCTAGTTGGCAGGGGAACCATCAGTGGGATTAGAGGCTTTGAACTTTCAGCCCCGACCTCTTCCAGGGCGAGGAGAGGGGCTGGAGATTGAGTTTAATCACCAATGGCCAATGATTTAATCAGTTGTGCCTACTTGATAAAACTCAAATAAAAATGGAATTCAGAGAGCTTCTGGTTTGCTGAACGTGTGGAGGTGCTGGGAGGATGGAGTGCCAAAAGGGGGCGTGGAAGGTCCGCCCTCCTCCCATTCTCTGCCCTGTGCATCTGGCTGTTCCGGAGTTGTCTCCTTTTATTAAAAACAAAACAACAAAAAAACAAATGTAGTAAGTAAACTATTTTACTGAGTTCTGGGAAGCATTCTAGCGAATTATTGAAGAGAGGGAGGGGTTCTTGGGTCCCAGTTTCTAGCCAGTTGGTCAGAAGTACTGGAAGCTGGGACTTGCGACTGGTGTCTGAAGTGGGAACAGTCTTGTTGGACTGAGCCCTTAACCTCTGGGATCTGATGATATCTCCAGGTAGATAGTGTCAGAATTGAGTTAAATTGTAGGATACCCAGCTGGTGTTGGAAATTGTTTGCTGTGAGAAAAACACCCACACACTTGAGTGTCAAGTATTGAGAGTACAGTAGTGTAACCGAGCAAGGAGATCGTCCACTTTGTGCTGCAGATGGCCAATTATGCCGGCACAGATGCAGTGAAAGAAAGTGGTGTCTACTGTATAGCGCTACACGATAGAGAACTGGATGGAAAAACATATACTCCTCCATGGTTCACGGGCAAAGAGTTTTATAGAGCGAAAATTGCAGGTCCTCATAAGTAAAGGGTTTGAGATTGTTGGTCTTATTGATTGGTTAAGAGTGAAGTAAGGGCAATAAATCTGTTTCAGGTCTTGAGGTCAATTTAGGAGTCCTTCAGTCTGGTTTCATGAGATGTGGCCAGGTGGTCATCCTGCTTTAGGGCACAGGAGCTGAAACACAGCTTAGGCCATGCGTTATCTTTAGCTTAACAGAAACCCATACCTTGTGACCCTTACTCAAGGCATGGTCATTGTTTCTGGCTGCCTCAAGGGGTTGATGACTAGTAAGGGAAAGGGCCAAGGCTTACAGGGCAAGCTGTGAAGAAACTGAATAGAGCGCTGGGCTACATATTAAATCAAAGTCATACATTAGGCAGGACCTCCGGTTTCCGTTGGTCGTCTGCTCTGTGGCCTGAAAAACAGTTTAACAATGCATGTTCCTAGGTTATCTTATCTAAGGGGTAGAAGCTATACATCTTTAGACCAATGTATAGTATTATTATTTCTGCTGTCTTGCTTATTTAGACACCCTCATCCCCACCCCCAGTCTAACAGGCCTTGGGCTAAGCAGTTTCTAAAATGGTTAACAGGGTGCTATGTGACTTCCTTCTTGCAGCTGTTACTCCAACTAGCATACAAGCTTTTTTTTAAAAGATATTTTCTGAGGGGATCTTAGCTCCTCAGTTTCAGTAGTAACAGTACAGAGAAGGAAACAGTTTGCTCTTTCAGTGAAGAATGTGAAGCGATGATGCATATTCTTAGATGCTTTGAAAAGTTTACTTGATCACTTAGTTCTTGAATTTGAATTATATATGGGTTTTTACAAATCTTTTCAACTTTATTACCACAGCATTTCCCTATGTAAATAACTGGTTTTCTGAGCAAGGTTTTAAAATGTAATTTCTCCTATAGTCTCTGCTATTTTAGTATTTGCTCTCTTTACCATTTGCTAATTTGCTTTGCTGCATTATTTTAACTAGTCTTTGTCTTTCATTGTGCTCATGGGCTTGTTTTAATCTTTTTCTTTATATACGCTTTGGTAGTGTGTACCCAGAACACAGAGTCAATTGCCTTTAGATGATTGCAAGTCCTTTTAGAACACTGATCTGCAGTTGATTTTCAGAAGTGCCCAGTTATCAGTCATTTTGCCATGACTTCTCTGTTTCTGCTTTTGGGAGAAAAAACCCTGTTAGCTTCAACCAGGTCCCTTTAACTATTCTGCATATTAAATTTAAAATACAGTTTGAAGACTGTGACTATGGTTTATTCGATTTCCAATGATAAAGCTTTTTTATTAGTTTCCTTACTTCTCTAAGTAAAATATTAAGTTTTCATTTAAAATTTGATGATCTTCAGGTATATTTTAGAAAGGATAAAAACTATTTCCTTCAATTTTAAAAGATACAATTCTAGAGCTATATAGTCAGTTATTTGTCTGTATAGGAAAGAATATATGTTAGTCTTGGAGGAAGGAATTAGTATTGCATTCAGAATTCATAGTCGTTCTGGGTACACTGAGGTGTGTGCTGACTCAGTTGGTAATGTTCTTTTATCTCACTTAGTGAAGACTATTGACCTAAAAAGGGCTTCTCCTTTTCCTTCAGACATAATTTACTGTTTTAAATAGACTTTATATTTTAGAACAGTTTTTAGGTTCACAGCAAAATTGAGTGGAAAGTTCTATATATTTCTGCCCCTCACATGCACAGCCTCCCCTCCATCAACATCTTGCACAAGAGAGGTACATGTTACAGTCTGTGAACCTACACTGACATGTCGTTATCACTCAAAGTCCATTGTTTACATGTGTGTTATATACTCTATATCACTCTTGGTGTTATATATTCTCTGGGTTTGGGCAAATTTGTATTGACAGGTAGCTAATATTACATAGCGACATGAGCTTGACATGCTGCCATTATAGCATCACATGGATCATCTCTCTGTCCCAAGTCTGCTGTGCTCCACCTATTCATTCCTCCCTCTGTCCCCTCAGTCCCCCATTTACTGTCCCAGTAGTTTTGCCTTTTCCCAGAATGTCATGTAGTTGGGATCTCACTGTATGTAGCCTTTCACACTGGCTTCTTTCACTTAGTAATGTGCATTTAAGTTTCCTCCATGTCCTTTTATGGCTTGATAGCTCATTTCTTTTTCTGAATAATATTCCATTATCTAGATGTATCACCTACTTTGTTTTATTTATTATTATTTTTTAGAGTATCTGCTGATGAGGTTGTGCTTCCCTAGGCCTTCACACCCTAAGTATCAACCATCTTTTTTGTTGGTGGTGGTGGTGGCGGTGACCCCGACGTGACATGAACACGTCAGTCATCTCTTTTGTCTGCAGCCAAGTCTGAATAAAATGCCATTTCTGTCCCTCAAATCTGCGGGGGCACCCCACAGGGAAGTGTTCCCGGTAGACAGAGGCTGTTTGAAATGAGCTCGTCGGCCTGTGCTGTGTGAACTCAGCACAGCACTGATACCTGAGCCACTGTTGGTCGCCACCTCCGTGAGGAAGAGCAGTGCGCTGGGAGCCGTTGCTGCTTTTCATTTCACATCTTTTCATCAATTTAATTTTTAAAATTTTCTTCTCCCCTGAGATCTGTCATATTACGGCCCAGTCACTTCCAACTTTTTTTTTTTTTTTTTTTTTTTTACAGCCGTCAGACCTACGCAGGTATGTGTCTTCACATGACCTTTCTGTGTTGGCATTTCAGGACCAGAGTCCAAACTCATGTATTGTCTGACTTTTTATTTTAATTATTCAGTCCAACAAAATAAGATTTGGAAGACTTTCCTCCGTAGCGATTGAACGACTACATGTAGGAAGTTTCTTCTGTCAGTGTATATATGTTTATAACTGAAAAAGTTCCTCCTCCTTTCCCGCTAATGTAGTATTTGGCATGGCGGAGCTTACGTAAAGGAATGAAATAATACATTTCACAGAAAATATGCTCATTTTAAAGGAATTAAAAAGTATGTTTTATAGAAAGGAATAAATATTCAGTTCAATGAAAATGGATTATCAGAGATTAAAATAAAAGGGCTGAAGAAAAGGATGGTATCTGTTCTCTCACCACCATTGGGCCAGGAATGACATAAAGGGCCTCAAAACCAATAGTTAACATATGGTTTGTGCTGTCACCGCATATTATCAAGAAACTTATTACCTCTGCAGTGGTTTCTAAGACAGTATTTGTCTTAAATGTGGAATTAGGCAGTTATTTAAAGGCAATTTTATGTGATATTTGTGTCTTCTACAGTAAAAATAAATGTCAAAAGATAAGTTTTGGAGCCTTTGCTATTTCACTGATTGCAAAACCTACTCTAAGAATAACTTACTATCTAGTCCAGTAAATACTTCTAGAGAAGTTACGTGCCTGTAAAGTGTTTTCTTGTAACAAAAGGTCAACCAATAACATTTAGAGTTTGACTTCATTGATCTAAAGGATGTCGTTTGAAGGCTATTTCTTTTCCCTCTTAGATAATGAGAAAGTTAGACAGCTGCTTCTGGAGGGTGTGCCTGTGGAGTGTACACATAGCTTTATTTGGAACCGAGCTATCTGTAAGAATGTCACAGAGAATAAAATCTCGGATCAGGTAACTAACTAATGGTGTAAAGATTATTGGTAAAGTCATGAAGATAGGTTGAAATTCATCACTCAAGAGACTGTGAAAGTTACTTCATACTTTGTAGAATCCTGTTGACTTCCTTTTACTTTCAAACAATTTATTGGTCCCTTATGATATATATATATATAGATATATATATAGGGTTTTTTTTCTGTTCTTAGAGAAGAATTATTTCTAGAAAAGTTAATACAAAGACCTTTTCTTGAAATAATAATCTCATGGTTTAAATACATGTTTTTCTTTGATTGTTTTTTCCCCCTAGAGTGTTTTCTGTCTTTATTTGTTCTCTTGTCTTAATTTCACAATGGTTGTGCTCTTACCAAGACCAGGTATAATATTAGATGTTGGGGTAGTTGACTAGGATATGGTCAGAGCAGTACAGGGTACAAAGGAAGCCCAAAGAAGGGGTATTAAGCCCAGACTACGGAAATTAGGGAATGCTTCCTGGATGGAGGAGCTGGTATTTGAGCTGACTCTTAGGTGGTGGTTAGAATTAACCAGACTTCTTGGGGCCAAGGGCCAGGGACCAAAGCTGCTGTAGAGAAAGGATTGCCGGAAGTAAGAACAGCATGTGCAAGTGCCCAGGCCAAAAACAGGATGTATTCAGGAATCTCCAAGTACATCAATATCTTGGAGTCAAAGGTGGGGCAGGAGATGAAACTGGAGAGATAATAGGGACCAGAACATAAAACACCTTGGGGAATTTTAAAGATTTGGACTGAATAGGTAAGGTACCATTGAAGGTTTTAAGCTGGGCCATGACAGGGTCAGATTTCACTCCAGCAGCACTGTAGAGGGTGGATGAGACTAGGGATAGGGATTTGGGTGGAGGAGCTGGAGAGAGGACTTGTGGTTGGATGGCTTTAAGGGAGACCCTGGAAATAACCCATGATACATAGGACACGATAGGGGCTTGAATTATGGGCGTGTGGCTGTAGGGCAGGCGCTGGGATTTAGTACATCTTCCTGGAGGGCAAAATCAACATGATTCAGTGGTTGTTTGGAAGATGGGTGGTGCGAAAGGAGGCTGCTTGTAGATTAGCTCCTAAAGGTCTAGCTTGGGTCGAGGAGCTAAGCTGAAAGAGAGCCAGAACCAGTCTGACTTACCACTGCTGCGTTCCCGAATTCTAGAAAATCGTTTGGCACATAACAGGTGCTCAGTAAAAATATTTGAGCGAATGACTTAATGAACAGTAAATATATGAATGAATGAATGAATGAATGAATGAATAAGGGAATGAACTCAGTATTGTGGCATCTTTCAGCTAGCTGGGGAATACAGAAGGAGAGTGAATGCAGTGGGCAAGATGGGTTTAATCTTGGATAAATTCAGTTTGGGGGCCCTCAGGACTTCCCAGGAGCAGAGTCCGAGGGAGAAGTTTCAGTCCCAGGGGGAAAAGTCAGGGCTCAAAGATAGATATTTTGGGATCGCAGACGTGTACATGGTAGTGGGAACTAACCAAAAGTGAAAAAGGAGAACCAGGACTTGGTCATGGCTTGAGGAGCATCCGTGAGGAGCGGTTAGACTTTGCAGTGTGGAGACATTTTTTTATTTATTTTTTTTATTTCTATTTTTCAATTAGAGTTCTATTTTTCAATTCAATATTTCGTTATTTTCAGGTGTACAGTGTAGTGCTTAGACATATAATTTACAAAGTGATCTGATGAGGGGACAGTCTCTTGGGTGGTTTTCTCTGTTGAATGACAGGCCGCTTTCATACCTGTTCATCTCTTTTTACAGCTGGCAAGAAAAGTCCGAGAGGATGTTGTTACCTAGGCCCTACTGTCCACATAACAAATAATGTATAGTATCTTCTATTTTAAGACCTGGCGAGAAATTTTCTCAAGAGCTAGAATATTTTTCCATTTTCCCTTCCGTGAGAAGGTGTTAATTGTACTTTTTGACAGCAAATCTTAACCAAAATAAATGTAGGGACAGTATAAAAATATAAGATTAATCATGATATAAGAGATTGGCAGAATGAATGTATGTTATTTTATAACTTTGAATCATCTAGTATATTCTACCCTAATTTAAGATAATTTGGCATTTTCTACCAAACACTTGTATAGAGGAAAATTGTTGTAGGAGGAATACCTCATACTTAAAATGGCTCACATTTATTTATTTTCTAAAGCTTCTTATAGGGAGACCCAGTAGACTCTCCTAGAAGACTAGGGTTGTTTGTCTTGAATTATTTTCTTCCACTTTAGGATTTAAACCGGAAGAGAAGTGAATTGCTGGTGCCTGGGTCACAGCTTGTTTTAGGTCCCCATGAATCCAAGATACCTCTACTTTTGATTCAGCAGCCGGGAAAAGTGACTGGTGATGACCGACGAGGCTGGGGAGGTGGCTGGGATGTCCTCCTACCAAAGGGCTGGGGCATGGCTTTCTGGATCCCATTGGTAAGTTCTTTTTTGATTTTAAGAGTTGCAGCGTTTAAAATACATTCTTAATAAATACTCAGGGCTGAAAACATTCCAAACTTTATGCACAATTTAGAAACTGAGTGCTCTTTTTCTGCCCTTAGAGCTATAGTTCTGATACAAGATACTTTATAAAGTCCCTGGAACTAGGTTTTTATTTATAGGAGTTGTAGTGACATAGTGTTTATTTTTGAGATTTTAAAAGTGGCCTGAGTTTTGCATAGTAGTGGCAACAAAATATAGAGTTTGTTTGTTTGTTTGTTTTGTCACGAGGAAATTTATTAAAGTTGAAAAGCAATTTTTATAATTTTCTAATTTTTATAGATATATAGAATATATTTTTGTTTTTTAAGTGCTGACCACATTTTATTAATTGAAGCTAAATATTTCATTAAAATCTAATGTGTGAGGATTTTTTTGGTAGGTATAAATATTTTGAGCTAGAGAGTATTAAAGACATGTGAGGCTGTTAAATTCATGCAGATAATTATTTTTAGTGGTTATGTTAGTGCAAGGGACATTCAGCTAATCATTTAGGAGTAATAAAAATAATTCAGATTTTTAAATTGTGAAATGTTTCAAGCATACAAAAAGTATAGATATTAATATCATGAACGTCTGTGTATCCTTCATCCACCATCCAGCTTAAGAAATAAAACATTACACGTTCATTGGAAGCACTCTGTGTCCCTCCAATTCCATTTCCCTCCCTCCTTCTAAAAGAATCACTGTTCTTGTTTTTGGTGTTTGTCATTATCACGCATGTTTTTATAGCTTTCTCTTTTTCTTTTTTTCCTTTTTTAAATTTTTTTTTATTATGGTGACACTGGTTAACGAAGTTTCAGATTTTATAGCTTTTTAAAGTATGTTTGTATCCCAAAACAAAATAACTATATTTGATGTATTTTTAAATTTTATATACTTCACTGTACATATGCTTTTGCAACTTGGTATATTCACTTAATGTTGAGATTTTTCCCTGTTGATTGATGAAGCTCTAGTTCATTCATTTTTACTATCGTATGGTAACCCGTTGTAGGTTTTCCCACAATGCATTTATCTATTTTCTTTTCAATGGGCATTTAGGTTGTTTCCCATATTCCCCATATAAACAAACAATTTCACTTTAAGTTGGTTATTGATAAGATCTGTTTGACATTTCTTGTAGATCTATCGAGGTGCAAGAGTTGGAGGATTAAAAGAGGCTATAGTGCATTCTCAGTATAAAAGGTCACCTTACATCCCAGGCGATTTCCCAGACTGCCCTGCTGGAGTTCTCTTTGCTGAAGAGCAAGCCCAGAATCTTCTTGAGAAGTACAAAAGGTAAGAAATTGGCTTCTCCAGTTTGATAATGTCTTAAGAGGAAGAGAAGTGCCTAGTCATACTGGTCAATAATGTTTAGAATGGCTTTCGTAACTCTTACCATATAGCGTGGAGTTTTCAGAGGCTTTTCTTTGAGTTCAGCATTACCGAGACATAACTAGGTCAGAAGATTGTCTTATATCTGGCTTTTATAGGCCTATCCGGGCTACAAACTCTTCTCTTGGTCATTTGCTTACATCAATAATGATGTATACCTGAACTAGAGACGTGAGTTTTAGGTGCTTGTTAGTAGATTCTCAGTCATCCCCCTCAGAATGGTGTTTTTTATAACTGGTTATAGAGGTAATACATATTAATGGAAATGCATAAAAATACTTTATAAATTGGTGTATTCCTTCCATCCAAAGACATAAGCGCTGTCATTACATTTAGGTTTCTCTGTATCTACACTTTTTTCCTTGCTGTTCCCTCCCCCCATTGGGGGAGTGGCCAGTGAGGAGCTTTATTTCCTTTATACTGTGAAGTACATGCTAATATTGGGAAACCTGTATTTCCCGCTAAACGTAGGCTCCTGGAAGTACAGAAAGTCTTTTGCTTGTTGTAGCATCTGCAGTACTAGCCAGTGCCTGGCACACAGTGGGCTTAATAACAGTTATTTGTTGACCAATGAATGAGTGAATAATTGAATGTTGTAGTTCCTTGACTCTGAGCTCCACAATTGTGCTTTCTTGTTCACTCTGCAATCACAGAGACAGGCAGTGCCTGGTTTTCCAACTGTTAAATGATGGATGAATGACTGAATGAGTAAATGAATGAATGGGCTATGTTCCTGGATTGTTAACTTGAGGGCAGTGATCCTGTGTTGTATGTCCTTGTGCCTCCTATAATATTTAGCTGAGGGTCTTCTATGTGTTCATTAAATTGTAATAGTCAATAATATTTATTTCCCACCCTTTAGACATTTTTATGCATACAAATTTTTTATGATACAAATTTTTTCGAAAGAATATTATACATAGTAGTTCGAAACCAGCTTTTTTCATTTAATAATACATTATTAAGTGTTTTCCCATATCAATAAATATGACTCTTAACCAAGTGTTTGTGAACTTTTCTGTAAAGGACTAGATGATAGCTGTTTTTGGCTTTATGGGCCCTTTGGTTTCCATGGCAACTGTTCTACTTTGCCATTGTGGTGTAAAAAGCAGCCACAGATACATAAACAAATGAACATGGCTGTGTTCCAGTCTCACTCTATTTATGGATGCTCAAATTCGAATGTCGTATAATTTTCACATGCCATAAAATATTCTTTTGTTTGTTTTCAGTCATTTAAAAATGTAAAAAAAACCATCCTTAGTTCATGGGTCATATATGGGCCAGGTTGGGCTTGTGAGTCATAGTTAGCCAACTCTTGCTTGAAATATAACTGAGTGGCTGCACAGGACTCCAGTATGGATGCATTACAATTTACCAGTGGCTCTTTAATTATTTCTGAATTTTTGCTATGTACTTCTCTGAACAGTTTTCCATATGTATCTTTATGTATTTGTCTGGATTTATTCATTTAGCGCATCTGTTTAGAGCCTATTATGTGTCAAACACCTTTCTAAGTGCTGACACTATAGCGGGGAAGGCAGACAAAATCTGTTTTTGCCATCATTGAGCTATATTTTTATTAAAATATAATTAACATACAATATTATATTAGTTTCAGGTGTACAACATAGTTATTCAGCATTTATATACCTTATGAAGTGATCACCACAATAAGTCTAGTCACCATCAGTCACTGAACAGAGTTATTATAATATTGATTACATTCCCTGTGCTGTACATTGCATCCTGTGATTGACTTATTTTATACCTGGAAGTTTTGTACCTCTTATTCCCTTTCTCCTTTTCATCCTTCCCTCACCCCTTCCCTCTGGAAACCATCAGTTTGTTCTCTGTATCTGTGAGTCTGTTTCCGGTATTTTTTTGTTCGTTCATTTGTTTTGTGTTTAGGTTCGACTTTTAAGTGAAATTATATGGTCTTTGCCTTTGTCTGATTTATTTCACTCAGCATAATTCTCTCCAGTCAATCCAAGTTGTTGCAAATTGCAAGATTTCATTCTTTTTGATGACTGAGTAGTATTCCATTATGTGTATGTGTATGTGCATGTGCACGCATGTGTGCACACACCACTTCTTTATTCATTCATCTATTGATGGACACCTGGGTTGCTTCCATATCTTGGCTATTATAAATAATGCTACAGTGATCATAAGGGTGCATGTATCTTTTTGAATTAGTGTTTTTGGTTTGTTTTTTTTTTCAAGTGCCCAGAAGTGGGTCATATGGTAGTTCTATTTTTAAATTTTGAGGAATCTCCATACTGTTTTCCATAGTAGTTGTACCAATTTGCAACCTCATCAACAATACATGAGAGTTCCTTTTTTTCACATTCTTGCCAACACTGATTTATTGTCTTTTTGATAATAGCCATTCTGACAGGTGTGAGGCGATACCTCACTGTGGTTTTGATTTGCATTTTTCTGATGATTAGTGACATTGAGCATCTTTTCATGAGTTTGTTGTCCGTCTGTATGTCCCCTGGAGAACTATTCAGGTCCTGTGCCCATTTTTTAATTGGATTTTTCTGATGTTGAGTTGTATGGTTTCTTTATATATTTTGATATTGGCCCCTTATAAGATATATCATTTGCAAAGATATTTTCCTATTCAATGGGTTGCTTCTTTGTTTTGTTAATGGTTTCCTTCGCTGTGAAATGAGCTTACATTCTTGGTGGAAGCACATGTGTCCAAGCTGGTGGGAAGGATCCAGGAGAGCAGAGGGAGGCTAAAATTGCAAGAGCAAAGTCCTAGAGTTGGAAGACTAGGTGACATCCAGGGCAGAACATTTTGCTGTTCATCCCCTAATCAGTCCAACAATCCATCTTATTTTTGATGCATTTCAAAGTAAGGCATTCGAGAGGATCAGGCTCAGTCCTCTCATTTTAATAGGCTGGAAGGATTACTCTGAAATGTGAACACAGATTTTTGGGAGGTTAGACTCTGGTGGAGAGGTTCAGTCGTACTTGGTGACCATTTTCTCTGTAAAAAAGAGCAAGATTATAATAGCTAAGAATAAGAAAAGGAGAGAGGCTGTCAGAGATTTGAGGAGGGGAATCAAAGTAAACAGTTTTCTGGGAGGGTAGAAGATAGAACCGACTGGAGAGATGGGAGAGATTTGTAAGAAATGGAAGCAAGTCCACGCGAGTATCGTCAAGACCATTCATGACCGTCGTGTACGCTTCCCTAGCTATGTTCTGCCAGTCAGGTGCTGCCATGGGATAGATGGCAGTTAGAAAGTAACCAGAGCGGGCTCTGCCCGGTTTATGTGAGGAACCGTGGCATCTAAGCTTGTGAGGAGAGAGATGTGAGAATGGTGGGGAGCGGTGAGGAAGTGGTAAACCATGAGGAGGTTCCAGTGGTCGAGGGATTGTTTTGGAGGAGAGTGAAGTGGTCTGGAAAAATAGAAGGCATCACTCTGAGTGAAGGATACTTGAAATTGAGATTTTAAGGTGGAGCAGCTATTAGCAGTGACCAAAACGAAGGTGTGGCCAAGAGAGTGGGTGGTCGAGGTGGGGTGAAATGAAAGATGTGAAATGAGGATTTGAAGTTTCTGGTAGGCCAGGGTGTTAGAAGGGTGATATGTTAGCTGCTGAAGCCACTGAGAATGACAGGAGTGTGACGGAGGGGAGGACAGTGGGGCAGGTGAATGGGGGCTGCCTGAGAAGTGGATGGAGGACCTGGCTGAAGAGGGAGAGCCAGTGGTTTATCTGGTGGCAGTGTGCTTCAGGGAAGCCGGAAGAGGAAGAAGAATGGTCTGGGGCATCAAGAGGACATCTGCCGTGTCCAGGCCCGTGGGACGTGCAAAGAAACAGACGTCGCCTGAGAGGAGCTGTAGGGGAAAAGAAGCATAGACCTTAGGCTAAATCCCATAAATAAGATTTCTGGTTTAGATAAAAAGATGCACACTTTAAGGGTTGGTATTCTATTGACAGATCGCTGTTAGGATTTCACCTGTGATTACGAGGGTGCTCGTTCTCCTTCCCTCTCACTAACAGGATATTACCAATCTTCTAATATTGACAGAATAGGTAGGTGAAAAATGGCATGTCATTGTCGTAATTTTTTTTGTTAGCTAACTAGTGAGATTGGATATTTTTAAGTGTCTTATCTGAGTGAGGAAGTGCCCTGAAGTGTTTCACCAGCTGCCTTTCTTGGGAGGTCAGAACAGTTTGGTGTCCTGGGGCACAGCACATAGTGAGAGGAAAACGGAAGGGATGTGGGGTCTGTCCCAGAGGAGACCGTCAGTCTGAGGACACCATCCTCCAGCCCAGAATGGCCAGCAGCCAGGCCGCTCCCCACCTCTTGGGGTCAGTAAGTACCAGAGCAGACCCTGCTTCTCACTGGCTCACAATATTTCTCAGAGGGTCTCCCCAAGTCATGCATTGCAGAAAAAGTCAATTGGCATCACCTTTGTGGAGGGCAATTTAGAAATATCTGTCACAATTGAAAATGCTAATAATACTCTGCCTTCTCAGTTCTACTCCCAGGAATTTATCCTGTGGATGTACTTGTGCTTGTGCAACAGGTTCAAGGTTATTCATTGCAGCATTGTTTGTAGAAGTGAAACCCTGAAAATAACCAGTGTCCTGCAGTGGAGGACGATCTAAATAAACTAGGGTGTAGTCATACGGTGGGATAAGATATGCAGCCTTTTACTAAAGAATGAGGATCTCTTGACATACTAATATAAATGATCTCCAAGATGTTTTGTTAAGTGAAAAAAGTGAAGCTTGGCAAGAAATAATGTATCTGGTATGCTACCATTGTGTAAAAATAGGGTAAAAAAATGAAAGAAATATGTACATATCTGCCTATATGTGCATAAAATGTCTCCAGAAGGATATATGAGAATCTGAGGATGATGTTGCCTCTTTGGAGGGCAGCTGGGTCACTGCAGGTCAAGAACGAGAGAAAACCTTCACCATCACACCTTTTGTACCTTTTGAACTGAGAACCCTGTAAATGTGCAGGGACATCATTGCACAACTCCGGAGATACCATTTACAGACTTCCAGCAATGGTGCTCCCCAGAGTTATGCAGTGGCCACATGGGGCTACTTCCTAGATGCATTATCAAAGTAAAAACCAAAGAAAACAAAAAAGCCTGGCCAGTGGAGTTGGTTATTCTTTATCATATTTCTTAGAAAACTTTTCTTTGTATGTTTTTAAAATAGAGATGTAGTACAATGGCCATAATTGTTTTAGTTATCCAGTGCTAAATTGTTAAAAATTGGCTTTCCTCTTTGGTTTTCATTAGACGCCCACCTGCAAAACGGCCCAACTATGTTAAGCTTGGCACTCTGGCACCTTTCTGTTGTCCCTGGGAGCAGCTAACTCAAGACTGGGAATCAAGAGTCCAGGCCCAAGAGGAGTCGTCCGTAGCTTCCTCTCCAAGCAGTGAGGAGAGTGACCTGAGGGGAGACAGGGTGCCTTGTCCTCCCACGCCTGAGGAAACTCATCAGGTGTCTGATGAGGCGGGCACATCCCTACATGACTCCAGCAAGCCTGAAGGAGCAATGGACACAGAGTGTCCAGCCCAGGCGGGGACTGAGTGGGAAATGAACCAAGATGCCACCAGCAGTCTCCTCTGCGTTCTTAGGTGAGTACACATGACTTCCAGATGTGTTTTCGCTTGTCTGTTTTAATAAAGACCGAGCTATAAGGTGTTAAAGTTATCGTTGTTCCTTTATGCAAAGCCCAGGTGAATTTATGGACTTTCATAGAGGACTCAGGGAAATAGCTAAACCACATTTGATTTGGGGCGTGATACTAAGTGATGAAATGATTTGAGATATTGTCATCCATAAGCCTAAACCGAGGCAGCTTTTTTTATGACCTAGTTCATTCTTTGCTCACAAAGCAGTACCTTCACACGTGTCCTCTCTGCAGACTCTCAGCAAGCGTTCCTTACTTTAAATCACTAAATTAGATTTCTTCTCATTCCTTTTGAATGATCTCAATTTGTGGCCAGTTAGGTACCGATTCCTTGTAAAATTGTCCTATCATTGGGGCTACCATGTAAAATGTGTCCTACTCACAATGCCCTGCAGGCTGTTAGATTTTGCTTATCAGTTGTCCGGTGCTCAGTGCTCTCTTTTTGAAAAAATGCTTATCCCTCTTGCCTTATACTTGTTTTTTTTTTTTTTTTTTTGTATAATAACCTCATAATTTCATATCCTTTTTTACTTTTCATATAACCCCCTTAGAGCTTCTTTTCTAATCAAAATATCATCTCTTTAGTCCTCTCACTATGATTATAGCATTAGATTCTATCTCACTTTCTTATTTTTCTCTGCCTTCAATTTCTTAAACATTTAGTCTTTCTATCTCAGAATAGTAGACACATAAAAAGAAAAATATGATTAAAAATACATTAATGTATATTTTTAATTTTTTTTAAAAAATTGGTTCTGATCCTTTTCCGTACAGAGTATTAAAAACTCAAATTAACTCTAGCAATGCCTAATCATCTAATTGCATATTTTCTCCTGAAACAACATATTCTCAAATGCATGTCTCCAATTTCATGCAGGAATAGAACGTCCTTGAAGCTGCTGTCAGCCTGGTGTGGGCCCATTTCAGGTGACAGTCGGGCAGCCCGGCGAGCTCCCGGGAGAGGACAGCAAGAACTGACCAGAGAGGCCTGCCTGTCCGTCCTGGACCGCTTCCCCAGGGCCCTGGTGTGGGTTGGCCTGTCGCTGCTCAGGAAGGGCAGCCCCGAGCCACACACCATGATCTGTGTCCCAGCCAAAGAAGACTTCCTGCAGCTCAGTCGGGATCAGCTCTACTGTGGGCCCCAGGAACCCAAGCACAGCGACCCATTCAAGAGCAAGATCCGGAAACAGAAAGAGAAGAAGAAAATAGAGAAGAGGCAGAACCAAGGGCGTGCTGTGTCTGAGGGCCTGGCAGAGGAGGACCCCACAGCTGCACCCCGAGCTCCAACCCTGGGCTTGTGGTCAGGCCCTCTCCCCAATGTGACTTCTCACTGCTCCAGAGTTCTCCTTGGCTATGTCACACAGGGAGATTTTTCTATGGCTGTTGGCTGTGGAGAAGCCCTGGGGTTTGTTAGTTTGACAGGCTTGCTGGATATGCTCTCCAGCCAGCCAGCAGCAGAGAGGGGCCTAGTATTACTGAGGCCTCCTGCCTCTCTGCAGTATCGATTTGCGAGAATTGCTATTGAGGTGTGAAGGCCGGTTTACATCCTTGCAGGGTATAGATGGTAATTGTGCTTGCCAAGTCCCACAATTGGAGAATTTTGTTTTTACTGTCTCTGTTTCAAAATATCATGTGAAATTTCTTGGAAATGAGAATTTAAAAAATTACATATTATGCAAATGGATGAAATGTTTACATTCCAGTAATCTCATTGATTTCCGTTTTTCTGTGTCTTTGCCATAGTACTTTAAAATTATTTTGCATATATAGCCAAAAGCTTTTCTGTTATGATTTCTTGGTCTGTATAATTCTTGCTGAAAATAATTAGAAGCTCTACATTTTTTCATTCCCTTTTTTTTTTTATAGGAGCAAAGGGCTGTCAGGTCTTTTTGAAAAACCTCGTAGTTGTGTAACAAGCAATGATGGTTGTTTAATGATCTGATTGTTGCAGAAGAGGAAATGACTACAGACTGGCCTTTGAACATGAAACGTCTGGGCCACACTCTGTTCTCTGCTGGAATCAGCACGCCTAACACTTCCCACTGTGCAGAAGGCCATTGTGGAGGATGCATCACCGCCTCTTCTCAGGGAGGCTCGGTTTCTGGCAAGCGTGGTGGGGTGGGATTAGAGTGGGGAGCTATGATTTTGTCACCCCCGTCCGTCCTCTTTGTTGTAGATCAGCACGTGATCCTAGGAGTTACTTAATTCTTCTGCACTTTTCGTTTATGCAAAAAATTTCTCAAAGCCATAGAAGAGCATTTCTCAAAGTTTGTTCTATGAAATGTTTTAATCTAAAGAAAAAAGAAAAAGCGATTGTAAGGTCAGATTGATTTGGAAAACTCTGAGTTAAATATAGTTAAGCATTTCTCTTTGAAGGTCTTCTAGAACCGTCCATGTGATAATGTACATTGTGAATCTCCAGGAAGTGAATAATAGTCTACAGTATTTTCTGAAACTTTTTGATCCCAAATCTCCTTTTGCAGGGAACACCTTGTAGGACCAGTTCTTAGGAACAAATTTGGGAAATGTGACTATACAGTGCAATACTTACCTCTGCACAGTGAAAACTAAAGTGACAAACTGCCTTTAAACATTAATGCCATCACATTGTGCACCTGACATTTCGAGCAGGGTCCCATAGCAAGAGTGGGGTCATCACTGCTTTTTTCCACTTCCAGAGAAACTAGGTGCTCTTTAACTTTTGGTTGCTATGTATGTCTCATGCCCTCAGTCCCTTATTTTCTTGCCATAAATTTCTAGCAGAGCTTGAGTGGGATTTTTTAAAAATTTAATTATACAGTTAGGCATTATTTACTATAAATGTATTGTGTTTTTGCAGTAGCATCTGGCAATAAATACCTTTGGGGGTGATGAGTTGGGGAGAGATACAGCAAGTATTACAGTAGCCGATGGAATGTCTGATGTTTTTCCTCTCACCATGCCTCTAAATGTATTTGTGTCCAACCCAAATAAGACTGAAAAAAACAGTATAACTTAGTGGTGTCTATAAACAAAATAAATTAAAATGTCACCTGATGTTCGGTTGTGAATATTTATTGGAGCATTCCTCATTTGTTTTCTAGGCTCCAAGCCACTTCATCTGTGGCCTAGCTTGCTTGATGACAGAAGTTGAGCATGCTGTGAGTCACCAAGCCGCGTTTGGTATAGCACCCTGCCTGTGGCCTGCCCTCGTTACCAGGGACAGGGCACAATTACTTTGCTTTGTGGTGGCAGGTCAAAGAACTATGCGCTAAAAGACTAAACTAGCATTTCTCTAAATGTATTTCTGGGAGTACTGATCCCTGAGATGTTTCCTGGAAAAAAGTGTTCCAGACCTAAATAAATTTTGGGAAAGCTGTAGGCTGTATCTTCCTGTTGCAGATTCACTGTGAACGTTACTGTAGCCAAGGCCCTGCAGACACCTGTAGGAGGGAAATCTGGTTCACAGGTGCCCCCTCCCACCTTTTCTTTTTCGTATAGCTGTTCTCCAGAGAGCACTAGTTTCAAGGAATATACAGGGATGTGTTTATTTTGATCCCACTAGATGCCTGCTGAGCTGTCATATAAGTACATATGGCCCTGTCCTCTTGCAGAGGGGCTTAGATTTCAGAGTTCATCAAACCAGGAAAGTGCCCTAAAAGTCAAGAGTTGTGAGCTGAACACCCTGAGATCTGAGATGTGTATGGAACAGAATTGATTCTGTGTGATTATGCTTTTTTTACATTACAGAAGTAATATTTTTATATTAATGATTCATATTCATCTTCAAAAAGTTAGAAAATGCAGATGAGCAACAGAAATAACAAAACTTAAATCACCTGGATTTCACCACGCAGTTGTAACTAACTGCTGTGCCTTTCTGGTATGTAACCTAGGCTTTGAGATAATGTCAGTAGTTTTCTAAGAAAAACAGCTTCAGTATTTGCTCATGTAGAAACCTGTGCGGTACCTGTGAGGCGGAAGCGCCTGTTGCCAACCGTTGTGGAGCCGGATCAGTGGGAACCTGAATGTTTGTTTTCCTTTCATCAGAAACAGGAAGCTGGTGCATTGTGGCATTGTCTTGCCTACTACATGTCTTTCTCCCCAGCCAGTGGGAAGTGAGGTGGGCAGTTGATGGCTGGGTGGACTCCGTAATAGCCTTAACTGGTCTATCTGTGGCCTGGGGAGCATAGAAGCTTGGTCCAGGACTGGGCTGCTTCACAGATGATACAAGATAACACAGACTAGCAACTGCGAGTCAGTTGGAGCAGCAACCCCAGTTACACAGCGATTACGTGCACTCCTGACCACGGAGGACCATAGGTGCTGTTGTTTCTTTGACGACATTGGCTTTTTATCGCTGGCTGCACATGAGAATCACCTGACAGCCCAAGCCCCCTTCCAGAAAGAAATCTGGGGTTGGCCCCAAACATCACATTTCTTAGACGCTGCCAGCCCATTCGGATGTACAACTTGGGCTGAGGACTGTGTCTTAGGAGGTCTGGCTCTTAGGACCCCCTGTACCTTGAGAAAAGAGCATGAATGAGTAATGAGGCTGTGGGAACCTTACAAGCATTGTGCCGTTAGCAGGCCCAGCCTACAGGTCTGTTGGCGGCATTGTGAAGCAGCCAGGTGGGAACGTAATGAGAGCATGCTGTCGAGGGTCGGGCGGCCCAGAGCGGGGCTCCCCCCCGGGGCAGCGACCTGGTCTTGAAAACGAAAACAGCCTGGCTCATTACTTGTATAATCCTTCACTTCTTGGGAGTGTAAAATGAGGCCTTTTTCTGTTTGTTTTCTCTTGGGGAGTATCCTTCCGGATCAGCTAGTCTTAAACTTGGCTGCACATGGGAATCACCTGGGGAGCTTTCACTGCCCTGGAGCCTGGTTTAACTGGGTCAAGGGTGTGGCCTGGACATTGGGATTCTTAAGAGCTCGCAGATGACTTGCAGCCAGGGTTGAGAGCCACTGTTCTGGATGGTTATATGAGGTTCCAATGTCATTAGCCAGGGATGCAGAAACTTATCAGTCATGGGGAACCATGCAGGGAAGGAGCAGATGTCGGCTGTCTTGAGTGGGGCACATAGCTGTCATTGATGGATGTCCTTCGATAGGGCAAACAGCCAAGTTCACATAATGGCATTTCCCTTCTCCCCCTTTTTAAAAATTAACAGAAAGAAATCTATGAGAGGTGAACACAGTGTAAATATATATATATTATATATATATGCCTTACTGTTAAAGAGTACAGCTGAAACTTATTGGATTTCATTAACGAATGCCACCATAAAAAATAAATTAATTTAAAAAACCTTAAAAACAATTAATGCTTAGCCAGGTTCTGTTCTGGAAGAGCCCCCGACCTTCTGCTTGCGAGCATGGAACTCGCCCACCTCCTCGCACTCGTCTCGGCCTCTCTCGCTGTGTCCTGAACACGCTGGTCTTCCGGTTCCGTGAATGACTAGCCGAGCTCTGGCTGCCCCATGATTTGACACGAGCTGTGCTCTGCCTTCAGGGAATGTCCTCTTGCCCCTGCCCACGCTTTCTGCACACACGTCCCCTCTCATCCCATCCTTCTGAGCTTGACTTTATATTCCTCAGAGGCCTCCTCCTGCCTACATTATTTTCGATCACACAAGGAGTTTGTTTCCTGATGATGTCACAATATGTAATAATTCTCTTGTTTAGTTGTTTATTATCTACTCCATTAGGCTGGGAGCCTCTTGATTTCTGTTGCACCTCAGATCCTAGCACAGTGCCTAACCCACAAATATATTGTTGAATATATTTTTGTTGATGCATTAATTAAAGAGGGCATTTGTATTAAATTGTACAATGCTGTTTTAGCACAGGCATATGGTCTAATGCACAAGTTAGCCACTAGGTGGTGCCAAGACCTCATAAGAAAACAGCCACTCTGGAAAAAGCATCAGAACTAAAATAATTCAGCGGTGTCTGTCACTGGAATAGTGGAGTTTATGAGGTTACAGATCAATTAATATTCCCTCTCTTGGGGCAGACCCATCCTACCAAAATCTTAGTTTGCAAAGGCTCTGAGTTTTAAAGAGGGAACTAGAGAAGAAAACTTGAAAAGCTCCTGTCTAATGAACGAATGCCATCCACATCATCCCCTGTAAGTTTGCCCTCTCATCACGAGCTGATGACAAGGAGCTCATTACTTCACCTGGAGCTGCCATCGCCCCCTCGGCAGCATGCTGATGGGCGAACTGCCTCATTAGCTTCATCCTTACCTCAGATAACATTGGGAACCAGCCTTTTATTTGGGGGAAGTCAATTATCGACCTTTTTGCTCTTCTCCAGGCTAAAACCTCATTTCTTTAGCTTTCCTTCTCTCATTTCCAACATCTCATGGAAGACCTTAAATTAATTTTTGGACAAGTCATAATTTGTTCTCAGAACAACCCTATACAGCTGCATGAGCCTTGGGCAGGGGCTGCTGGCTTTAGGGAGGGGCGGGAATGTCCTGGATCACTGCGCCCTCCCTGAAGTCTCCAGCCTCTTCTTCCCTTGCTCTGTAGCCCCTACTACTTGAGGCATGCGTGAGCTTGGTTTTCCTCAAAAGCAGAGCCTGGACAGTTTACATGCAGGTGGTTTATTTTCAGAAGTGACCTAAGGGAACAGGAGTGTGGAGACTGGGCAGAGTGAACTGGGGAAGGAGTGAAAGCCAATCCAAGCACGCATTATTCAACTGGGGACAAGTGAGTGCTCCCGGGGCGTGGTGCATGGGGGCAGGTGACTGCGCCTCCAAGTTGTCCACGTGAGGCCCAGAAGAGGGAAATCTATTTACTAGCTCTCATTCCTACTGGTCAAGGGTCGCCCCCTGGAGAGTTCATTGCCTTGTACCTCCAGGTTTGCTAGAAAACTGAATCTGCCCCGAGGGGATCCCACGGAAGGAAGGCCAGCTGAGAAGCCGGAAGGGCGCAGAAACAAGGTGCAGCTAAGGCCAGGTGCGGTTGGGCTACACCGGTTCCCAGCAGGTGGCTGCAGTAAGTACACCGAGGGAATGTGAAACCGGAAAAGAGATGTCTAGCACTCAGGCCCCAGGAGACAGGGTGACTATTCCCTGTTGCAGCTTTTGAGGAGCCAAGGGACGTGGGAGGTGCAGGAAGCGTCAGGGGTGCTTGATGAGCACTCTGAAATGAGTGCCGGCAGTTGGCGTGCGGACTCTAACGTCCACCCCTCCGAAGTTGGGAGCGGCGATGGCCCAGCCACCCAGCAAGCTCTTGGGCCGGGGAGTCTGCGGAGCGGGCCTTCCTCCGTTTTTGGGCACTGCTTGGCACAGCTCGGAACACTGCCCATTGCGCGTCTGCAATGGTCATCAGGAAACAAGGCTCAAGCCTGTTGTCTGGCAAGAAAGTAATCCCGTGGAGATGTTGGCTGGCTCCGGGCGGCCTCCCCACCGTCCTGCGCAAAAGCGTCCAGCTTCCTCTGCTCACCCCCAACCCCCACATCTTTTCCTCTCCCAACTCAGCAGTTCCCCTCTCGGCTGGACCCGTTTTATCTGTTTTCTCAGTAAAATGAGGCAGATTGGAGAACAGTGTTGCTACTTAACGTGCGGTGCGGTCCGGGAACCAGCGGCATCGGCCTTAGTAAAGCAGGTTCTTGGGCCACACACAGGCCTCCTGCTGGAGTCTGCGTTTGAACGAGGTCCCTGGGGCATTCCTCTCCGCGGGGTTGCTGCGGAAGCAGGGGACTAAGCAGTGGTTCCTGAACCTGGTTATCATCAGAAGCATCTGGGGCGCTTTCAAAAAACAAATTTCCGAGCACCCGTGGTGTGGCCCTGAAATCTGTCATTTTTAATAAGCTTCGCTCGTGATGCCAGCACAGGCCATTCGTGGGATGGTGTCTGGCCATCACCAGGATAAGTATCTTTGGTTTTTTTCTACTTCTAAAATTCCGATATTTTTGCCACTGACTTTTTACAAATTATTGTCACTCTTTTTGGGTATTATGAATTAGCGGGATCTAAGTTTTTTCTTTTTACTTTTTCTTTTTTTAAACAGGACTAGTTTCTGGCTGCTGAATATTTTGGGCAGGAACTTGCCTTTCTTCCAACATCTAATAGATGTTCCTCTAAGTAACTTGTGGGTACTTTGCCAGGGCCTGCAAGCTCCCATGGCCTTGCACTTTGGGGACACTCCGGTGGTGCCTGGGATGGCATTTTGCCTCAGCCCCTCAGCCGTTAGGCGCGGGAGGGATGTGTCTGAGATGCTGAGTCCTGCCTCCCTGGTGTTGCTGTTGAGAGATGGAGCCCAAGCATCTACAGAGAGAAGTGTCTGTTTGCATTTGGTCTCACCAAGCATCTTAAATGGCCCTGGGTCAGTCCTGTCCACCGCTATCACGCCTGCACGAGCCTGAGCGGCCTTTGAGAAAGCAGCTCCCATCCTTTGCCCTGGAAGGCTTGGCCAGGGCATCTGTGGTGGCATCCAGCCACATGAGGGGATGAAAGCTGAGTGCTTTGAAGTGAGAGGAGGGAGGCCCAAGACCTCAGAGTAGCCTTAGAAGGCCCTCCTGGAACTTGAGCTCTTATGCAAAGCCTAAATACCTCATGCTAGAAAAATGCCTTCGAGTAGCTGTTTTCTGCCTGTCAGTGGCTCTTAGAGCTATCCCTTTGAAACAGAAGGTAGAAATTGTTGCTTACCAAGGGCAGAGCTTGGCTCCCCAAAAAGCTTGTCACTCATTCAGGTGAACACACTGGGGGTGAGGTACCCTCCCCCCAACCCCCCACTGGGAAGGAGGTGGCAGCCAAGGGGAAGCTGGCCTTCAACAGGGGCCCGATGAAGGTTGGGGTTTTGTCTTTTTCTGGGCCAGCATCACACAAACAGAGGGCTCTACTCTTCCCCACCCTACTCAGAGGCCAGAGGCGAGGGCGGCTGTGGGCTGGGTGTTTGCCACGTTCCCGGGCCGAATCGGCGAACACTCTGCAGGCCTGACAGGGAGTGGAGAGCGAGAGGAGGGGAGCATTGTAACCAGGGAGTCAAGCCAGAAGCAGGGGCAGCTAGGGAGCCCCAGACCCAGCAGGGCACCCCCTCATCACAGTCACTAGTAGTTCCTCAGCATGTATCTCCCTGTGGTTTGAAAAAAATTAGTTTACCAGTTTAACCTGTGGAATGGATTTTTGGTTTTCAACCACTTCATTCAGTCATTCGTAATAATAAAGAGGGAACACTGAGCATTCACCGTACACAACGCTTTGCGTGCAATATTCCATGTAATATTTACAACCACACTCTTATTGTCTTCGCTTTACAGAAGAGAAAACAGGTTTAGAGAGGGTCGGTAATTTGCTGGAAAGACGCAGATTTGGGGTTTGGGCCTAAGGCAGCTGACTTTGAGCCTGAGCTCATAACTGCAGCCCGTGCTGTGCTTCTCCCGTTCAACCGTTCCGGCCGTCAGAGGCGTGTCGGTGGTTCTTCGCCAGGCACAGGAGGGCTACGCACACGAATACAAACATGAATCAGGTGTGGACGTGTCCTTAAGCAGTTCAAGGTCAACAACTTGCTGCGTTGGTGCCACATGAAGAGTGTTGAGGATTTTGGCATGTGGTCTGGCACAGGTCTCTAGTCTTTCCCATTCTGCTGTTTTCCTCAGAAGGAGTCTTAATAGATTGATTTCATTTGCTTTTCTCTCTTTTTAATTTTGCCCTGATATGCCGCTGTTACTTACCATTTGGGCACCACCCAAAACCATTCATCTTGCCATCATCAGGCGTTTATGAAAGTCCACAATTACGTCTCCCAGTTGGCCTGCTCATGTTTAAAACACCGGCCAAAAGCAAAACAAAATACACAGTCACCCCTCCACCCAGGAAGGAGTGGGTACACTGCGTAGCATTTTCTTTCTGACCCTGGAGCGGCCGACACGAAGCGCTTGTCCTTTCCTCCCGCTCGGCCCAGGGTTGGTCTTCCAAGCCTCCACTTATTTGATGTAATGGGCCTGGCTCCCCAGCCGGCATCACTTTGAGCCTGCTACTCCCCGGCCGCTCATGCGGGCCTCTTTGGACACAGTTATTCAGTCTCAAGGAGGATTAGTGCTAATCTCCTATTCATGTGATTGAGTCAAGAGTTATTCTTTCCATCTGTCACCCCTCAGGCCAGAGTTCTATGTCCTTTCTTCCTCCTACCGAGAGGTCAAATGGTGACAACCTCCGCCCAGGGACATGTGCTGGGTGACTGTTAGTCAACTTTCCCACAGGGCACAGGCTGGTGAATGACAGATTGGGAGCTGACTGGCCCTGAGCAGGCATCTTGTCTGACCCCCTCCCTACTTTTGCCAAGAAGACAACTGAGCCCCAGACAGGGGAAGTCATGCGTTCAAAGTCACCCAGTCACACAGCTGCTTCATAACAGAGCCAGCACCAGAACCGAGGTCTCCTGAGAAGCCAGGTGCTTCTCAGGACAAACTCTGAGTAAAGCTTTTTTCAGAAAAAGTCTAAAATCCACAGAGAAGGAGAGCAGGTAACAATGCTGTGTTTGAGTTCTGCATCTCCTCTTTCTGCCTCTCTTTTGATCTTACCAGCTTTTCTTTGGCAATTCTGCCCTCCCCATGTCTTCTGTCAGGGAGCTGCCTGGAGTGCTGACGAGAACGAGAAGGCTTGGCTTCAAGTCCTGTCATGCCCTTGCCGAAAGACCCTGGGCAAGTCACTAAAGCAATCTGGCCCTCAGTATTCTTGTCAATAAAATGGGAATCATATTAATGCCCACCTCAGTATCTTGAAGCATGACTGAAGTAGAGTAATGGAAGCATCAGTGCTTTGCATTTATATTTGTTGTATACTCGCTATATGCCCCTCACGAGCCTTAGCTTATTTTATATAGATTATGTCTTTTAATCCTTACAAAGATTCCATGAGTTACATAATTTGCATTTTATATATAGAGAAACCCAGGCTCAGTGATATGAGGGAACTGCCCGGAGTCACACAACTGGCTAAGATCAAACCCACATCTGTCAGCATCCTTAACCAACCTTCTGGGGACTCACAGCGACCTCCCTGTAATGGGCTCTTAGCAAACAGGGGCTTACGGTGGTACTAAAGGCCAAAATAACCATGGTCAAAGCGTTGCCTGTCCACTCTCAGAGGCTTCATAGGGGGCAGGGAGTGTGCCTGAGGACGACCAGCTCAGGATCACTTCCTTAACACTGCGGGAATGAGAGGTGATCTTCAAGGGAGAACAGGGGCTCCTCCACGCAGACCGCGGCGGCGCAGTTTCCAAACACGGCCGCGAGGAGGCGCCATGGACCGCCGCGGGAGCCCGCAGAGGTCTCAGGGAGAGGAGCCGCAGTCGGGTCCGGGACTGCTGGGGATGGAAGGATTTCGGGAGATTCAGGAAAGCGACCTCAGCGCCGGAACCGGATAAGGTTTATGTTCCTGTCGATTCCACAGACGTTTGTGGAGCTCTAGCCACAGACCAGGCCCTAGACTTGAGGAAGCCCGGGGCATATATGACCAGGTCTGTCCCTCCCTGTCCCCTAGGAGCCCATAATCCAGCTGGGAGAAGGGAGGCAGATGCCATCACAGTCGTTCCCTTCAAAATTAATACGAAGAAAGCAGGACAGCTTTTTATGGCCTTAAAAAAAATTAAAACTTGTATTTACTAGGAGCAATTGAGAACTTCATGCTTTTTCAGACCCTTACCTATCCCTGACTGCTCACCGGGGCGACCTATCCCCAACAGAAAGTGGAGTCTGAGAATTCGAAGGCTAAGATGCAGGTTCTAAGGACCCGTGAAGGGCCCTGTCACTAAGCACTTCCCACCATTCACAATCACTCTCCCTCCTTCCCTCCGGGGCAGGCTCCTGCCTCATTCATCTGGGCAAGCTTTAGCTCTTCAAAACATTGCCCATTCTACCTTTTTTTTAAAAATCACTTTTCTCGAATCCTCCAGAATTAACCACTTCCTCCTCCGTATTGTGTACCCTCCAATAATTGGACATTTACCACGTGGTGTAGTAATCTATTTACACATCTGCCCTGCTAAACTAAAAGGTCCCTGAGGGCAGTGTCCCTGCGCTGGTGTTGGTAGCACTCGGCGCAGTGCCAGGCAGATAAACCGTGATCTTTAGGCACTTGTTAATTTAAATGAGTTCCTTGAGAGAGAATGCACTGGATTTTTAAGTTATTACCTAATTCAGTCCTAACAACATCTTGTGCATTTGGTATTACCTGCCTTATTTTATAGATGAGGTGATGGAAGAGATAAACCCTGAAATCTCAATGGCTTAACACACCAGAAGTTACATCACACAGTCTGATGTGAGCTGGACAGCATCCTTCCACCTTGAAGCTACTTCGAATGGCTGTTTTAGTCTACCTGGGCTGCTATAACAAAGTACGGCAGAGTGGGTGACTGAAACAATACACGTTTATTTCTCACAGTTCTGGTGGCTTGGAAGTCCAAGGTCAGGGTGCCCGCGGATTTGGTTCCTGGTGAGGACTCTCTCCCTGGCTTGCACCTTCTTGCTGCATTCTCACATGGGGGGCGGGGAGGAAACAGTGTACTCTAGTCTCTCTTCCTCTTCTTATAAGGACATGAATTCCACCACGGGCCCACTCTCATGGCCTAATCATCTCACAAAGGCCCCACCTCCAAACACCATCACGTTGCGGGATAGGGCTTCAGCATATGGATTTGGAGGGGACACATTTAGTCCATTAACAGCTGCCAGTACATGGGCACATGGGCTTCCCTGCATCAGAAGTCACTTCTGTTCATGATTCGTTGGCCAAAACCAGCTATGATGCCCTGACATAAAGGCAAAGGGAGCTGAGAAGCGTGAAAACACATGCATGTAGCACCATCAAATCTGCTGCAGAAGCATGGGTGTGTGTGTGTACGTACACATCTACATACATGTACACACATCCCCAACATATGCACACATGAGTGTACATACGAGTGTGCACACCCATGACTCATGTTCCAAAACAAGTACTACATGTGAAACAACCCACACAGACACAGAGAGTCTGCAGAACCTCCTGTGTCTGAAAAGGGGAGATGTGTGCAAAGTAATCTGTGTGCTGGGAAATTAAAAATCTGTATTTCTTAGGACTTTTATCCCCCACCATTGTTTAGAAATATTACGCTTAGTACTTAAAAAAAAAAAAAAGACAATATTTTAGGAGAAAATTTGAAGAGCTGCAGGCGAAAGCAAGGATGGCACAGAGAGATGATAAGGCTCCCTCTGTTCCTGAGGATAATAGGGTTCTGGGGACAAGCCGTTCTCGGCGGTTTACAGAGGGAGCAGCAAGACATGATCTTTGTGAGGCGTGGTTTGCTGGTTTGCTCACAGACTATTGTTTTATTTCTTATAACTCTTTTGCATATATATAGAAACGGGAGAGGCAGGGACGGGGGACTACACCTATGGCCTTACCCGCTTGCACTGTGTCTGCACGTGGGCGTTGATGGCTGGCACGGAGATTGAAAGCAGCTCCAGGGAGGTTACCCGATGGCATTCTGACAGTACAGAGACTGGAGGTGACATGTCTTTGTGGGAATTAAGATATCTGAGCCAATTATAACAATAAACATGCCTTAAAAGGAAAAAAAAGGAGAAAAACAAAGGCATTAAGCCCTCCGAGTTGATTGATCTCTCCTCCCCGTCCTGGGGGAGGCCAGGAGTGAGAGTCTGAGACACAAAGACGCACTTCCGCTGAGGCCTTTCTGGCCCTGCTCAGGCCACAGTGAGACCCCCCAGAGCTTCGGATTTCACTCCAACAACTCAACCCAGTTTGATATACATTCCTGATCCAGAGTGACCGCTGGCGACCCGGCCCCCCTCGGGGGCTCCGAACACAAAGTCCTCTGGGTTTCTGCCTGCAGGGAGCTCGAGGTTTGGCAGGAGAGGGAACACAGACACTTTAATAATTGTAAGGCAAAGAGGAAGGCAGGGGTCCTGCAGAGGGCTGTGTTGCATGTGCGTGCACGTGTGTACGTGTGCGTGTCTCTGTGTGCGTGGGGCGGGGGAGGTGTATGGGGAGTGATTAGGAGTCGGACCAGGCAGGATGTGGCCCTCTGACTTGGAAGAGCGCAGACTGACGCACCCAGGAGCTCTAGGTGTATGGGGAGTGATTAGGAGTCGGACCAGGCCTTGAGACACAGGCAGGACTTGGCCCTCTGACTTGGAAGAGCGCAGACTGATGCACACAGGAGCTCGCCCAGAGCCCAGATCGCAGCTGCCTCCAGAAGGGCCGTCCGTGAAAAGGTTGAGGAGGAGGCTGGAGCCAGGCATGGCCGTCTGCATGCCGAGACATTTGACTTCCCTCGGCCATCAGAAGCCCCACGTCGGCACCCATTTAGGAAGCTGCGTGTTGCAGCGGGGCCATGGCTGACAGGAGTAGGGAAGGATGGACAAGACGGCAGTTGAGAGAGGTGCGCATGGCCTCAGGGACAGGGGCTTGTCCTTGTGGGGTCTGCCCTAATCCCCAGGCAACCACTGCGCAGGGCAACTGCCTGAACTGGAAGGAAACCACGATCATTAGCAGCAGCCGGCATGACCGTTCGCTGTGTGTCTTCCTCATGCCAGGAACTCCATCAAGCGCTTCCCGCGTGGAGTCTGGATTCAACAGCCCAGCTCAGCCCCGGCACATGCCTTGCGCTCTTTGGTCACCGTTGCCTTGTCTGTAAAATGGCAACTATTGGTTGCCGTGTCAGGCAGTTGGTTTCTGAGCCTCACTGTTGGCCACAAAGCTTGCCACCTGCACGTGCCACCCTGCCGGGTGTGATGCGGGTGAGTGACGTAGAGACGTAGTGACGTAGTGACGTAGTGACGTAGTGACGTAGTGAGGGTGAAACTAGTGATTGGCACCTGGGGACTCCCTGGAGTAAGTTCTCTTAGGGACCGCTCGTCTGCATTCCCTGCCCACGCCACCCCACCCCCAATCTCTATGACTAAACCCTAACACCCGGTGTGATGTTATTTGGGAAGTGATTAGGGTCACATGATGCCCTGGGGGTGGGGCCCTGATGAGGGGCTCAGTGCCCTCCCAAGAAGAGACACCAGCGATCTCTGGGGCTCGCTCTCCACGCTTGCACAAAGAGGAGGTCACGAGAGCACACACGCGATGGCAGCTGCCTACGAGCCAAGAGAAGAGGCCTCAGAATGAAACCGACATCACCGGACCTGGATTTTGGGCCTCCCAACCTCCAGAACTGGGAGAAATAAGTTTCTGTTGTGTAAGCCGCCCAGTTTCTGTTATGTGATGGCAGCCCATGCAGACTAAGACCGTTAACTAAATTAACCTTTGAATCCCCATGTTAGTATCATTACCCCCTTTTTCTAAATGAAAACTGAGGCAAAGAGAGTTCAAGTGATAAGATCTGGGTGACACAGCAATGCAAACCCTCCTTTTAACCCAGGCTTGGAACCAGAGACCCGTGGTCAAAGACTTGATGTCACAATGGACACTGCAGTGATTGATTTCCGGGAGCTCACTGTGAACTTCACCTCTGGAATTCCCACCGTGTGTAGCCCTCTCCACACTGAACCACGGCTGGCCTGGATGAATCAGCTGGTGGAAGTGATGGTGGATGACTTCCAAGGCCAGGTTAGAAAGCCATTGCCGCTTCTGCTTTGGTCCTTGGATCACTTGCCTGGGAGGAAACCAGCTGCCAGGCCAGAAGCAGACACAAGCAGTGCCATGGAGAGGCCCACATGGGCAGGAACAGATACCCTAGGCCAGCAACTAGCACCAATTTGCCAGTCAAGTGTGTGAGCTTCTTTGGAAGTGGAGCCTCCAGTCTCAGACAAGCTTTCAGATGCTTGCAGTCTTAACTGGTACCCAACTGTAACTTCACCTGGGACTCTGAGCCAGAGCTGCCCAGCCAGGCCACTCTTGAATTCCTTCCCCTCAGAAATGATGAGAGATAATCAATGGTTGTTGGTGTTTACGTCTTTTAAATTTTAAAATGTTTCGTTATGCAGCATTAGCTAATTTATACATACAGTAGAATTTCAGACATCGAGACTCTTCCTAAAATTAAGCTGCCCACTCTTAGAGTAAGGCCAGTGCCGTGTGGCCTGGGAGCATTTTAAAATCATCCTGCTGCCACAAGGGCTCCGTGTCGTTGCCCTGCGGCAGCCCCGTCCTCCATCGGCCTTGGTGTCTTTGCACACTTTCCATGCCCGGTGTCACCACCCTTGCTCTGCGCCTGCCCATCACTCAGCATGGCTGGCTGGCAGCATCCTGCCTCAGCTCGCAGCCGGCTGGCTGGGTGAGGACCACAAAGCAACTGTTGATTTTCCTTCCCTTCTTATTCTCCCTTTAGAGTCTCAGGCATGGGCCATGATCGGGAATAAAGGTTAAAGATAGACGAGATTTTCTGCTTGAGATCAGAAGGCAGAGCTGCACATGCTAAAGCATTTTAAATATCTTCCAAGAGAAATAAGCTTGTGTTGCTCCTACGTCGGCCTGAGCAACAGAACCTACTCTACCAGATAGCAAGGACCCTGGAGGCAGGGACTATGTGACCGTTCTCCCTTTCTCTTGTTCATTCATTCATTCATTCAACAATGGAAGCACTAGCTGCCAGGCATGGTGATGAGCACTGGAGACGTATCAGGAACAGAACACACAATGATCCTTGCCCTTAGCAACCTGATATCTGCTTGAGGAGGTGGACAATAACCAAAATAAACAAAATAGGTTCAGTCGAATGTTTGATAACAAGAGGCACTATGAAGAAAACAAACGGGGAGAGGCAAGGAGCAAGTGTCAGGACGCGGCTCTGGTTTCAGGGAGTCAGGAAGGCTTGCTGGGCGAAGGCCTGAGTGGGGAGAGCTGAGTCTGTGATTCCTTTTTTTTTCTAGGCAGAGGAGCCGTCAGTAAGTGCTCTGAAGTGGGAGAATCCAGGAATTTTCAAGAGACAGCAAAAAGCTTGTGTGTCTGGAGCAGCATGAACAGCACAGGAGTAGTAGGGACTGAGGTCACAGGTGAGGCAGGAAGGGGAAGTTCCAGTCCCCATCTGCTCATGCAGGGCCTCCAGCCCTTCCTCCCGAGGGGGCCTCGGGTGGAGTATTTATGCCCCAGGCCCTTGGCGAGGGCTGCAGGCACGTCGGTACTCTTGTCTCCAATCCCAGACATGCACCTCCAAGGAGCCACATGGAGGAGCATCACCACTGCTTTGCTGCTGGAGCTCCACATGGAAGTGCTGGGGCAGGTGCTCTTAAGTCCATGTTCCCGGGACCTGGGGAAGAGCAGGTTCTAGGCAGGCACAGCAAAGAGGCCGTCTCCCACTGCCTGTGACACCGCTGGCACAAGCCGCACTGCTGTGAGACCCGGGCAGCGCGGTCTCTCCACCAGGCAGCAGCCCCGGGGCGTGGCTCTCATCGGTCTGAGCGCTCACATCCCGGAGCCAGGATTCTCCGCTGCTCACTCCAGTCCTCCCTTTGCCCAGTACGAACTCTACCCTTCTTTTCTGATACAAAAAGAGCTTGATCCTGGGGGGAGGGGAAAGAGATGGAGGGCTGTCAATGCCAGCCAGGTCCGAGGGCCCGGGCCAGCCAGCCCAATGGCCCGGGATGCTGGCACTTGTCCTTGGCATTACTGACCCGAGACCCTGTCCACTCTCTTCTCCTCCTGTCACATTCCTGTCCCCAAGACTGGTTTGCAGCTCCTGGAAGGTAGCTACTGGGTCCTAGTCTCCTCTATATGCCCCTTCCTGTTTCTTCAGCACCTACTACAGTGTTTGCCTGCGGTGGACCTTCAGTTTAATATTTAATGTCTGTGCCATGTCATAGGATACTTGCTCGCTTCTGGATTTAGCTGGAGACAAATTTTGTCTGATAGTCTTGGATGTTCTCTCCTCGTGCTTGTGATTTGCACATATATAGGCTATGTGTATGCTGATGACAACAGTCTCTGTCTCTCTTTCCTAAGCAGTTTTTGAGCTGGGCTGTTACCCTTGCAGCTGTGACTTGGTCTCCTTAAGCATTGTTTTCTTCTTTATTTCTCGGACCTCATCTGACATAAATCTTCAAGCCCTCCACCCCTCCCTGAGCTAGTAGATGACTCACGAAGCCCCGTGCTTGAGAATGAACAGGCTGTCCCCATTCCCCGACCTCCGCCTTCTGCAACCCAGCACTCTCCAGTGATGATGAACCTTTACTGCAATGACAGGTCAGAGTCTAGTCCTGGGTTGGCGACGTTATTAAAAACAGCTTTAGTAATGCTCCGAGCAGTGAGCCCGCCTGTCCAGCAATGGTTCGTCATAGTCATAAAGCTAACTGGACCATCAGGGGTCAGCTAATCTCTGCTTTTAGGCACAACCACACCTACGTCATTCCAGAGAGAAGGAATTATCTTTTATTTGTTGTTATTTTTTTAAGGACCTCCAGAGAGAACTCAGCCTCCTCTGGAAATCCACTCTGGTGATGCAATGTTCCCTAGCCCATGTTGAACCGTGTGTGTGATGTGAACGCTCCAGGGTTCCTGCAGTTACTTCTGCTCCCAACACTTGCCCCCCTCCCCGCCCCCGACCCCACTCCACAGGCACAGGATCTGAGGCAACAGCAGTGGAGGAGGGCAGAGAAGGTGGGAGCAACGTGGGGTGTGAGAAGGCTGCACACTTCAATGCTGGGATTCAAATCCACCTACCCCTGGCTCACTCTGTGAACTGAGGAAGGCTGATTAGTCTCCCTGAGCCCCAGCCCCCTCAACTGTGACGGGGAATAGTCATGGTTACTTTGCATGTTGTGAGGCTTGGAGATAATATATGTTAAGTGCCTCATCCATAGTAAGTGCTCCATAAATGCCTGCTATTATTGGGAATAGAGAAGAAACGATTCCTGGGGGAGGCAATGTGAACATTTGGACTTGAGAATCTCCTGAGAACAGAATGTGTGGTCTGTGTGGGAACACGTCAGTCAGGGTGAAGCCTCCTGGGAGCCTTCCCACTCACAGTGTGAGTCTCCTGGGGGAATCCCAAGGCTGCCTGAGCAGGGATGGGTGCTGGTCCCGGGGACATTTGTATCCTGATACTTCTACCTGACTGGCCAGTGCATCCAGTCCCCAGGTTGTGGAGAGTATGGGCGCACGTCCGTGTGTTCTGTGGGGGGCGGTACACGTTGCCTGACTTGATGAGAAGCAACCTGTCTCTGGGCTGTTGGTTTCCATGGCAGCACAGGGAAGAGCAACTAAGCAACCAGGCAGTTATGCTTTTTTAAAAAAGTAGCATGATTTGGGAACCTACTGGTTATCATAGCTCTGTGTATGCAGAATACAGAGATTCATTTATGTAACACATATTTATTGAGCACCAACCATGTACTAGGCACATGGGATACATCAGTGAGCATAACAGACAGATCCCTGCTCTGGAGGAGCTCGTGTTATAGCAGGTGGGGGTGGCAAGACAGACAACAAACAGCAAACATAATAAATACATAAGTTGTACAGTGTGTTAGCAGGTGAGCCATGGTGTAGAGAGAAAGAGGAAGGAGACTCACAGGAAAGGGGGACTCAGGGTGCGGGGCGGAGGTGGGGGGGTTGGAGTGGACCTCCTTGAGAAGGTGACATTTGAGCAAAGACTTAGAGAAGTTTCAAGAGTTAGCCTGGCAGCAAGAACAGCACATGCAAAAGCCCTGAGGCAGGCGTGTGCCTGGTGTGTAGAAGGAACAGGAAGGAGGCCACGAGGTTGGAGGAGGACGAGAGAAGGAGGCAGGAAGATGCCTTCAGGGCAGAGAGGATGTGGAGAGCAGATCACATCAGGTCATTTGACTTGGGCTTTTCTACTGAATGATCAGTTAGAAAGCTATAGCAATAATCCAGCGAGAGGTGATGCTGGTGGCAGCGGAGGTGAAGATGAGTCAAGGGCAAATTCTGTTCAACAGACTTGCAAGTGAATACCAGGAATCAGATGAGTGTGCAGATGACGATGACTCGAAGTGCAATAACATAAGAGTCGCGCCAGAAAAAAAAAGTAGAGGAGATTCTACGGAAGGAGCACATCTGGCTGATAGAATCATAAAAATCTTCAAGATGGGCCTTGAGGGATGGATAGAATCAAATTGGGAGCAGGTTTGGGAGGGTGGTTAGTGCAGGAGTTGCAGCCTGGGCAAAGCATGAAGATGGGGAAGGTAGGGACAGATCCAGGCCTTTGTCTCCATCCTGACTCTCCTGCCTTGGGCCACAGTGCACGAGGAACCTGAGGGAGCAGGGACTATGGGACAAAGTCGGGGGGGGGCGGGGGCTGGGGCAGCATTTCAGGTGGGAGGCGAGGACCTAAAACAAGGGTGGCAGCTTGGGGTCTGGGAAGAAGGGGAAGTATGGGTGGGATGCTTGGGAGAGGAATCACATATGGCCGGCCATCAGCCGAGGGAGGAGATGGCGATGGCCCCGAGGCCCAGCCTGGGTGTAGGGAGCACAGGGTACCACTAACAGAAGTAGTTTGGTGACAGGGGTGGAGACAAGAGGAGAGGAGAAAGGCAACACCTTTGGACACACTGAGAGGATGATGTCTGACGGGCAGTGGTTGGAAATGCCGGTCAAGGTGCAGTGGCCACGCTCAGCCCTCTGCTGATCTGCACTCACTTATTAGGGGGGCGGGGCTCACAGAACCAATGGGAAGGCTGTAGGACTAGGCTTGGAAATAGGGCAGGAACCAAGTGAAATCAAATGATTGGCCCTATGGCCAAGGTCAGGCGTCCAGCAAGTGCTGGGTTGAGCTATTGGAGCAGTTACAACAAGACGTAGGGCACTACCAGTGCTGGTGGCAAAGGAATAAACTTTAAACCGCCCCGTGCTCCAGACGCGTTTTGGAAGGGAGCGTCCACTGTCAGGGGCTGGGAACAGGGAGTCTTTCCTTTTTGCCTTTTGCAGCGGAAGCGTGGCAGGGGTGGGAGGCTCTACCTCCTAGCAAGGGTGCACCATGGAGGTTCCCCAAACATAGCAGGGAGACACCTGATGGCGGCCTCAGGAGACAAAAGTGCCTACGTTAATTTGCTGCTGTAATGAAGTACCATACACTGGGGGGCATGAAACCAGAAGTATATTGTCTCGCAGTTCCGGCGTCTAGAAGTCCGAAATCGAGGTGTGGGCAGAAATTGGCTGCTGCGGAGGGCCGGAAGGGAGAACCTGCTCCATGCCTCTGTCCTGGCTTCCGGGAGCCTCTGCATCTTTCGGCTTGCAGGTGGCCGTCTTCTCCCTGTGTCTTCGCATGGCCTTCCCTCTGTGCGGCGTCAATTTGCATCCAAATATCCGGTTTTTATTAGGACACTCGTCACAGTGGATCAGGGCCCACCCTAATGACTTCATGTTTAACTTGATGACCTCTGTAAAGACCCATTCTGAGGTCGTGGGGTTAGGGCTTCAACATGTCTTTTTAGGAGACACAATTCAGCCCATGACAGTCCCCTACAGTCGCATGTTGATTTGACTTCTTTTTTAAACTTGGTTTCGTTTTTCTTCTTTTCAAGAACAGAATCATCCTGATGGTTTAGAAAAGGTATTTATGAAATTGTCAATTTTTAAATTATGGAAATTAGGTAAATCTGCTTTGCTGTTTCAGTCATTTATATAAATCAGTTAACAAACTTCAATTTGCTCTCAGCGATTTCTGTTGATAGGTCATAGATCCAACGCTCTGCTTGGGCAGTGTCCCTGGCCACGGGATAAATGTTTTTTTTTTCATTATTAACTTTATTATTGTGGTGCAAACATCAGTCAGGAAAGCGAGGCTTTTGGACGGAGAAAATGATTTCGGCATGTGGGCTGTGTGAAGAGGCCAAAGACCAATTTGTAGCAAAGACCTGTCACCCCGGTCCACCCAGGAAGCGCTGGTACACCAGTCAGAACTTTTCTCTAAACATTCGACATCCCCGTGGTTTAAAAAAAAAAATTTAAAGTTGCACACATGTTGTTAGGCCCGACGTTTGGGGCGCTTCTGCTCGGTCCGTTTGGATGAGCCTTCTGTCTCGTCACCTTGCCTTTGCTGTCGACCGCCGTCCCGTGCACTGTTCTGAGGGGCGAGTGGGCGTCCGAAGCCCCTTCTCTCCACAGTCCTTTCACGTTTGCATCGCCTGCTCTTCCTCTACATCTTCCCGCATCTTCCTGCCGGGGGCCAGCAGGCCAGAAAGAATTAGTTCTACTTTTAAGTTGGAAAACAGCACCCGGCAATTTGTCTCCCTCTAAACAGGGCTAGAAAAAAATTGGGGAATTCCTAGCAGACCCCCCAGCTAAGCAAAAGGAAGAGAAATAGAAGGAAAACTCATCACTTTTCCCTGTTCTTTGGAAGGGGCTTCTGTCCAGATGTCCAGGGAAGCCCCTGGCCTGCGCCGACAGCCACGCTGTGAAGGGAACACGAAAGGCCAGGAATCTGTTTTTATTTGGTGCTGTCTTTACTTTCCCCAGTTTCAACAGAAAACGAGTCTGGATTCCACAAAACTCCTTAGTGAACAACAAATATGAGCCGAGGCCATGCCAAGGCTGTCATTCTGCCACCGTGGTTTGGACCCGGTTCTTCTTCGCAGAGGCCTTGGAAGGCTGGGGCCTTGACGGCAGGAAGCAGGTGGTTTGCTTTAGAGAAAGGCCAGCAGAACGGCCAATGAGTGAAGCCATGACCTGGTGACAGATTTCTGTCCTCCTCCACAGAAGCCTGCTTTCCCGGCAAAGAACTGGAGGTGGGGGGGGGGGGGGTTGTCCCTGCTCATGTCCTGGAGACCTTCACGATCTGTAAGGATGCCCGAACCGTGTGAAGGCAGAGCAAGCTTGCCCCAGGACTCCGAGCTTGGCCTCGGAGTGTGGTGACGGCATGGGCGGGTGCGTGGCATTACCGGGAGACGCCTACCACGCTCCCACGTCCCTTCTCTGGCATTGCCATGAGGCCCACCTGCTCAGATCTGCACTCCCCGATGGACCGGCCCGCAGGATGGAGGCATCTAAAGGGCTCTTGCTGTTGAGCTCTCTGGTTTTCTGCTGTGTGGCTCGGGTGACTTTCTGGCCATATTGAGACGGTTTCACGTTATACCTGCTGCCTCCCTCAGCACCCTTTCTTCATCCCCTCTCACTCAGCAGAAGCCTTGGCCATCCTTAAATTACCACATATCAGAAATCACTGCACTTTTAAAAAGAGCAAAGTTGGGATGTTCATTAAGATTAAGCCTAGGGTCTGCCAGGGATGCCTAGTCATTTTCATGGGCCCACCTTCCTCCGTCAACTATTTACAGATGGACCCTACTGGTTATGGACTTTCATTGAACGGTTCTGCACCATTATCTAAATACTCGAGAGAACGTCTCTTCAGTTTCCATGAAGCATTTCTCAGATGGGCTCACTCTTCCCCTTTATGTGCTGGCAGCCTCATCTAATGATGTCTTTTGGAAAGCCAGTGAGCCCTGTGAGAACCAGGTCCTTTTGGGGACCAGGAACAGTCTCTCCAGTCAGCTGGAAAAGGGGTTGGCTGTTATTATAAGCGTGGACACGAGCTGAGGGATGTGCACTGCACGCACCTGGGCTCTCGGTCACAGCAGCTCTTGTGTTCGCCCCTCTCCGAGTCTCTGCTTCTCTTGTAGTATCTGCTCACCGCCTATTCCTCTGCCAATGGCTTAGGCTCTTAGCTTTTACTCTCATGATTCCTTCTTCCCTAGAACTTCCATTGACTGCTAACCGTGGCTTGCTCTGGCCCTTAACTGTTCCCTTCTCCCTTCACATTTCTCTAGGGAGCCATCCGGCTTGAGTTCTCCGCTCCTAATTCCTTGACTCTCTTCACATCCCCCAATTCAGGTCCAGAGAGCAAGGCTCTGGTTGGCCCAGCGCCTCCTTCTCTGGGCAAAGCTTTTCTGCCCGAGGCCATTTCAGCGGTCACTGTCCAGCCTACGGTGCTGCTACATTTGGACTTTTCTGGTTCTATGTGTTGCGCCGCAAATGCGACACTCAAATTCAGCTATTTATTTCCTGAATGTTTATTATGCCATCTGAGATTGATAGTGAATAACTAAGAAAGATACCAGGCAAATGTCATTAAATCTTGATAGATGAGATTTTGAAAAGACACCGATTATGTCCTTGGGGAGCCCCCTGCGGCCTCCCCCGAAAGGAGTTGTGCTATCACTTACCGCCCTGATCAAGCCCAGATCCTGGAGTCTAGACCAGAGCTGTCCACTCGAGGTCTTTCTAACCTGCGTTTCTTGTCCTAGCAGCTGTCTTCTTTTTCACGTGGCCCAAGGTACAGATGTTGCCCAAGCTCATTCTGAACTGTTCAGCTTCTCTTTTGCTCCTGGGCTTCCTCCCGTGTCCAAATGCTACATGTGCTTCAAAGACCAGCTCAGTATCTGTGTTCATGTCCTAGGGCTGTCCCCAACAAGTGCTACAGACTTGGTGGCTTAAAACAACAGAAATTCATACTCTCACATTTCTAGACAGCAATAGTTTGAAATTAGGTGTTGGCAGGGCTGCCCTCCCTCCAGAGGCTCCAGGGGAGCCTGTGTGCATCACCTCTTCCAGTTTTGGTGGCTCCAGGCTTTCGCGGGTTTATGACGTCTTGACTCCAATCTGTCTGTCTCCATGTAGCTTTCTCCTCTGTATGTTTAGATATTTTCTTCCATCTTTTATTAGGACATTTGCCACTGAATTTAGGGGATACCCAGGTAATGCTATTATCTCAAGATCCTTGATTAAACCTACAAAGACCCTTTTCTCAAATAAGGTCACACTTACAAGTTCTAGGGGTTAGGAGGTAGATATAGTTTTGGGAGGGAGCCACCATTTAATTCACTACAATTCCCAATTCCTTTGAAGTGACCTCTCTCTCCTCGGGGCTCCCATTCCCTTATTCAAGTCTCTTAAGGCATTTTTGATGGTCTTTTGTGCAGCACAGATGTTTTGGTACTAATAGTAAGAGTGTGGGTTACAGAGTTAAAATCTCTGGCTTGAAATCCCTCCTCTGCCACTTGCCGGCTGAATGGCACTGGTCAAGTTACTTCTCTTGCCGGGGCCAGGACACACCAAGGTGCTACAAACCTGGAGAAGGCACTCACCTCAGGGCCCCGCAAGTTCAAGATCAGCCCTCTTGCCACCGAAAGTGAGATTTCCTCCAGTTTCCTTAAATTTCGTGCCCTAGGTGCCTCTCTTGCTTTACCCTAATCCCATCCCTGCCTTTTGCCCTGGTTTTCTAAACTGTCAAGTAGGGATAATGACCTCCCTGACGAGAAAATTGTTCAGATTAAACGAGTAGCACAAGTAGAAGACTTAGCACGATGCCTGGCATGTAGTTAGGGCTCAATAAATGAAAGCTGTCATTTCCCTGACCAGACAGTAAGCTCCTGAAGAGCTGGTCTTGAGGTCTAATTCGTTTTTATATTCCAAATAACATTAAACACATTACATTGAAAGTAGTGTGTGATCAATTATGTTTGAGTGAATTAATGAACATGTGCTAAGTTGGAGACATGCGGTAATTGGGTTAGTGGTCTACAATCAGGCAAACCACTCAAGATTGAGTCCCTGGATCAAGAGTTCTTGAGCTGATTTCATTTCCTTGGTCGTGTTTAGTGTTTAGAGGGTTTAGGTGAGGTGCTTTGGTTGGAAGGAGTAGAGCCTAAGCCTCAGTAAACTGCTGAGCTTGGTTTTCAAATTAGAACCATGAAGGAGGAGGCTCCAGAAGCGGGATGCGTGCGTGCTGAGATTAGCTCGCATCTGGATAGCAGCAGCTCAAATGTGCAAAGTGGCTGCGGTCCATGCGTGCTGGTCCCATCAGGAATGGCTGGGCTCCTTCTCGGTTACGCACTTGCCAGCTCCCGGGGAAGCAGATTCTTTCCTAGAACTCGGAGACTATCTTGCATCTTGCTTGGAACTCTGTGAAACTCTTGGCAGCGTCTGGCCCAGCTGGGTGCACCCCGAAACACCACATTTGATATTGGGATTGATATTTTTCTTTTACATTGTTTTTGGAACTCATTAACTCTCAATAAGGACCAACACTGAGGGAGTTGTTTCCTCCCTTTCTAGCAAAAAAAAAAATGTCTCCTTGGACGGGTCATAGATCCTGTAACTGATTTCCTCTCCTGGCACAGGACAGTATGTTGTGTGGTACCCTGAGGCTGGTGACAAAGGGGACAGACTCAAGAATTTGGGGGTGGGAAGGCTCTTTCCCGAGTTTACCACAATTGCTAAAACACTACGTTTACTAGCCTAAGACTGGTCTATATTTGCATGGAAACCATGTATGTGTGGAATTTATTTTTTTACTTCAAGATGACCATAATGAAAGCCAGATTATTGATGAATCTAACGATTAGAAGCAGCTTCTAAATTCCCCACACAATCATGTTGGGTTCAATTCTGAGGTCTTGGTCCTAAATGTTCAAAACGTGTAGTGTTTATCTAGTAACCTCACTAAAGCACTCACATTCACTGGTGCCAGATGAGTGTGATAGGTTTGCCGTTAGCTAGCCAGTTCAAGGACTGCCTCCATAACCAGCCACAGAGTTTGAGTAAAGCAGCCTGGAAGGGTGTTGGGAAGGTTCATTTTAGTAACTGCTATATTTATATCCATAATATTGCTATTAAATTGGCAGGCATGAAGCAGTCTTCAGTGTGGCCGAGCGTGTATAGTCACCATTCCTGGATGAGCTGTGTGCTTGGAAACAAGCAGCATAAAGGGGGTTCTTGGCTTCGAGAATTTGGCTCAACGTCGCTACCCATTGAGTCATTGCACCTGCTTCCTTTGGAGCCAAACTTGCACATTATCACCATTATTTTTCAATAGCACTAAATTGCACTAATCTGTGAAATCTGTTTTTTTACCTTTCTTTCTATGCCATGAAATAGAATCTCCAGGAGCTTGTGGGGTGGAATGGGGGGTTGAAAAATACCTCTGAGTCACTTGCTTGAGAAGTTTATTGTCTTTTTTTTTTTTTTCAAGTGATTCCGGTAACTAAAGTACTCTAGTTACAGGGCAAGCAAACATTTAAACCGAAAACAATCAGGTGGTACCTACAAGTCATTTCTGAAGCTGTGATCAACTTGGAGTGTGGGATTGGAGAGGCTCCTCCAATCAGGCTGTAGTGCTCACAAGAGCCACCATCTTCAAGAGAAAGAAACTTCAGCACCAATCATGAACTCATCACTGCCATTCGTATCTGATACAAGCAAAAAGATCCTAATATAAATATCAAAACGCGGTTCCACACTCCAAAGTATTTAGTTTGTCATGAACCATGAACTGTCACTTTTTAAGCTCTTGAGTGCCTGAGGAATGAGAAGGAAGCTGCATAGCAAGGGCAGAGGTGTCTAGACCAGAGTTGGGCAAACTACGGCCTGAGGACTGGCCAGCTGTTTTTTTAAACGGAGTTTTACTGGCATACAGCCATGCTCACTCATTTACATATTGCCTATGGCTGCTTTTATGTAACAATGGTAGAGTAGGGTAGTTGCCAACAGACCCAAAAACACTTTCTCTCTGAGTCTTTAAAGAAGAAGTTTGCAGACTCCTGGTCTACACAAATAGTCAGATGAGTCAAGTGTTGGCTAAAGGTCTCCAGTTCGCAGTGCCAAGAGAAGGACAGGTTGGCTTTGCCGGTTGTCATATACTGTGTAATTTTAGAGCCAGCACAACTAACATTCCTATTTGCCTTGTTCTGGAGCGGCAATATGAAAAGTAAAATTATGTCTGAATATCGTTTGTATGCTACCTGAACTTCTGAAGCATTGCTAGATTGCTCAAATGTGCATAAGTCATTTTTCAAAACTTTAAAAAATATGCAAATATTGGTGATCAGTAAAGTATTGGTATCATGCTTATGTCTGTGCAAAACTCTACAATGCTCAAAACCATGTGCTGTAGTCCCATTCAAGTAAAACTCTTCGGTTTAATTATTTTCCCAATCTTTGAAACCAGTTTTAAGAGACACCAGAAATCTATAGTTTAAGACATCAGACACATTTCTTAGCTGAGACTTCCAATGCCAATGCGTTGGACCAATTCAGTAAAATATGCCGTAAATTATATGGCTTTATTTGAATTAATGGAACACTTTCCACAATGACAAGAATAGTTATCAGGAGTTCAAAAGCCAGACACCGGATCTAGCTTATTATTTATACATTGGAGATGGGTGTGAGTCTCGTCTTTTTGGCTGGGTTTGGTGGGTCTGGTCAGGAGTGCAGGTGGTGACAAAGAACAAAGCTAAAAGACCCGACATAGTTAAGATTATGGTCTCGATGAGTCGTTAAACGGCCTACACAAATGCAAGACAACTGGCCGGAACGATCCTGTACTGACATGTGAGAAGGGACCCAAAGGTTCGGAAATGCCCTTTAGGGCTTATTATTTGATATGGGTTACAATGAAGGCTCTCTTTTCTTCTTGTTTAAATATCAGGTAGATTATAAGTAACAGATATGATTATGGACTCTACCTGCAAATGTTATCTTAGTAGATATGTGACTAATTGCAGGAGAAAAGGCATCAGGGTACAGGTGCCCTGGGCTTCCTCTCTGGTCTCAGACCGGATCACCTGTGTGCTATCTAAGATTTAAATGGCTGGTATCTAGTTCTGTAATCATAACTGTCCTTTTACCTAGATGAGTTTATAAAGCTAGAAACAGTGACTCTGAGAAGAAACAGTGTGTTAATGAAAATATCATTAAGAATTTAAATATGATTTCTGAGACTTGTGATAAAACATATTAGAGCTAAACAAATGAAGGCAGAAAAGTTTTCTTCAAGTTTTTCCTTTATTTTCAAGTATAATAGGATCACACAGCTGAAGAAAACATCACCACTCTATATTTTTATTTAAAATATTCATCCTAATTATTAAATTTTTCCTTGCTTAAATAGTCCACCAGCCAGTCTTTTAGTTTTGGTATGTCTCACCATAGAATGAGACTTATAAATCCTAATCTTAAAGACATCCTTAATTTTTAAATATATTTTTTTTAGGTGAGGCAACCCTTGGTTGACCTCACAGATCGCAGGGACCTTGTCAGCTTACAATCCCTTATTTTTTTTATATTTTATGCTTAAAGCACCTGGTCTTCCTAGGTGGTCTCCCATCTAAGTACTAACCAGGCCCGACCCTGCTTAGTTTCTGAGATCGAGATCAGACGGGATTGGGCATGTTCAGGGTAGCATGGCCGTAGACAAGAAACCCTTAATTTTTAAAGGATCATCATAATAGGGCTAGTTTTCAGAAGAGATGACTCATCATTCTTATTTAGGAAGAGAAAGGCGAGATCTTTGTGGGAGGTTCGTAAAAGATGTCTTTAAAAAAAATGAATGCTCTTAAATCTTTAGTTCAGGAGTAAGGTTGTGGGGTACAGAATCTCTTTAAAGCAAAGCAACCAACATCACAAGCTGCGTGGGAAAAGCAGCCTATGTGTTCTAGAGCCAAATTGTAGGTGCAGTTTTTTGTGTGATGTTCCTGCTTGGGTAGCTGGTTGCATGATCACTGGGGAGAGGTCCAGGATGTGGAGAACACTTTAAATTACGTTCCATGAACACACCAGACTGTCGAAGCTTCAGCAGGCCCCGCGTGTCCACAGAAACGGAGGTGGGGTGGAGAACCGGAACGAGCCAGCACACGTCGGCGCTAAACAGCTGCTGACACAAACTGAACGCGCGACTGTCTGAAAAGGTGGTGTCGAGAATCGGGCCCGCAGCCACGCCCCTCCGCGTTTCAGACCGCTTTCTTCTCTCCACTTTGGCTTTTTGTTGAGTCACTTCCATCAGGCAAAGTTCCGTAGGATGAGCTGTTTGAATCTGGTTGTATTTTATCCAACATTTGTTTCCCTGTGGAGATAATAATCATAAGAAATCTTTTGAGCTCTTATAGAAAAATAAGTCTTAAGAATGTCTCCTGTATCTAGGCCATATTTTATTCCTCCCCTTTTTTTTTATACTATGTGGTCACCCTCTAAACAGAAGAGATAAATGTCAAGGAAGAAAGGCCCTTGGAACGCCGTGTCCCCTGACATCTGACCACACACTGCACGTGTGAGCTGGGGTAGGTGTGAGAGAGCTGTCTCCCCACCCCACAGGCCCACCACGCCGGGCACGGGAATCAGGTTGCACCCGTTGGGAGCTTAACATGAGGCATTCGCCGGTCTCCAGAGCTGGTTCCCGCGTGCTGTGTCTCCTTTTCCATGTTTAGCCTAATGCATATAACAACACAGAAAAAACAGTGTTTCATAGTGGCTTCTAAAGCTGTTACTGATTCTATGTATGGGGCTCTGTGAAATGAAAAAATAGAGGTAAAAATAAGTAGACTTATTTCCTACCAAGGAACTTCTAACCATACAAGTCAACTATAAGGCACACACATGCCACGAACGCCAGTTCTTCTGTCTTAGCTGATGAGATGGCTCAAGTGTGGAAGAGAGCAGAAAATTCATAGGGCCGCGTCTTCTCAGTCATAGGGAGGAAGCATTAATGGTTTTTGCTTCAAAGATTTGGTCGCAACAGAATGGTGGAGGAACGTGTGAAAACATCACTAGTCCTGTCTAGAAACGTATGGGTCAGCCCGAGTCCCTCGCAAAGCTGGGGGCTGTTGGGGGTGGTGGGCAGGGGACGGGGCGAGGGCACGGCGGACTGTTTCCTTCGTTCTGGACACAGCTTCTGCTGTCTCCATGACGAAAGCGAGTTATTCTCAGTAAGAGCGGAGAACTGGAATGACGACGCACGCTAAAAGGTCAGGATGCGTGAGGTTGGGGGAGGGGAGGGAGGCGCTCGTGCTCAGCCCCCGGGGAGAACGCCGTCGCTCTGGCCCCCGCAGTGCGCAGGGCACTTCGGTCTTCCCCAGTACGACGTTCCTTAGCAGCCTAACCTCCGTCTTGAGATACCCGCCTCCCACCAAAGGCTCTCCAGGCAGCGGGGGCGGCTGCTGGCAGCCGGTCCCTACTCCTTTCCTACTCTTTTCCCATTTAAGGAAACTCACAGAGGAAATCCGCAACATCATCTAAATCAAGGAAACAGAGCAGTTCTTTTACATCCCCAGTGCTGTATTCAAAGCCGAGATTCAAACAAATGATTAACATTTACAGTCAAAATATCACCTCTGATATCGTCATTAAATGAACATTTTTTTGAGGATATAAATTAGGTTTTATATTAATTTAACACCCCAAATTATACCAGCAATTATTAATTTATGAGGATAAATATTTCTATTATAAAGAATATACAGTTTTACCAGGAATATTTCCAAAATCAATGTAAGACTGTGGCAGATGTTCCTTTTCTCGATTTCTTGTGACCAAAAACACACCAAGGAATGACAGAAAACACCTGTAAGAATAATATTAATAAAAAACAAAGGAACAATGACACAACTCATGGTGTGAAATAACAGCTCCATATTCTACATGATGACATACATTCCACTGGTTTTGTTCTTCCTGTTTCTCATGGTAAGCTGCCTAAAACTTGTCTTAACTGCTGCAGCCAATACTATTTGTCCCCAGAACCAAGACCTGGGCAGCTTCCAGTAAAACCCTGCTCCAGGTTTTTACCATCTGGAGGCTAATTCAGGCTCTAAACCTTTGAGCAGACATTAGGTCTTGTTTTCTATCCATGCATGCCCAGACCCATTACTGGCATGTAACATGAGCAAAACAATAATTTATTTTTTAATTTTCTAAGAAATTTGGTTATCCTTGGCCATAAGAATAGTCATACTTTCCAGATCCCAGAAGTTTAGCCTTGCCCAAATATCTTATGAAATTGAATTTTCAAGATAGATGGTTTCCTATGCTGAAAGCAGTCTGAAATCAAGCTTGCATAAGAACAGTCATGCAGAACAGCAGATCAAGAAGCAGCTAAGCACTAATGGGGTGTCATAAGCACTGATGGAGTGTCATTCGGAACCAGTGGGAGGTCCTATACCTTGGCGATAACCTGTCAAAGTTCTGCTCCCTGTTTACAAGAATGCCAGCAATGACGCTCACAAAATCAGGAAGGGTGAAAGCTGGGCGCCCAGACACAAAAAAGGGGTGTTATCAGTCTGATGTTATTAGGTCCAAAGGGATTTGCCTGTCTTGGCTTTTTTTTTTTCTAGGTGATCCTAGAGGTATCTATGGTTCCCTGATTGAGATCTAACACAGGGTTTCCCAAGAGCAAGGTAGGTCTGATACAGTATGAAAAGGTTATGGAGTAGCTACTGGAGCCAGTGGATTAATCTTGACTTTGGCTGGAATTGAAAATTCTCAATGTTTCAAAACTCTCAGAGAGATACCTAAATCACAAAGTCAAAGACACTGAGCCCTGTGTAGGGTGTTAAATTGAAAAATATGCTTCTTTTAGGAGATGAGGAAATTGTTGTTTCTTATATTATTTTCCAATTTTCTATGCCTCAGGTACAATGCCAAAAATCCTACATAAAAGTAATAGTATTTCATATATCTTACCTCTGAGACATTTACTCACCCAAAAAGATATATAAATATAGTGAGGAAAGCTTCACCAAGGAATTCCTTATAAAATATGATACCTATAACAAGAATAGAAGACAAAATTAATTTTAAGGTAAGAATATAATAGCTATACATTGTTTTTCAAATTATGTTATACAGTATACCACCTTTGTCTTCAGTTTTGCTTTCCATGGTTTCAGTTACTCATAGTCAACTGTGGTCCAAAATATTAAATGGAAAGTTCCAGAAACAAACAATTCATAAGTTTTAAATTGCGTGCTGTTCTGGGTAGTGTGATGAAATCTCCCCGCCCGCTCTACCCCCGATGCCCCGCCTCGGCACGAATCATCCCTCTGTTGGGTATATCTGCACTGTATCTGCTCCCTGCCCATTAGTCACTTAGTAGCCGGCTTGGTTTTCAGATCAACTGTTGTGGCACGGCAATGCTTGTGTTCAAGTAACACTTATTTAATAATGGCCCCAAATTGAGGCTGTAAAGTGCTTTCTTCTAAGTGAAAAGGTATGTCTGTATAGGAAAAAACATAGTGCATACAGGGTTCAGTTCTACTCATGGTTTCAGGCATCCACTGGGGGTCTTGGAACGTATCTCCCATGAGTAAGTGGAGAATACTGCATGTTCTTTTTTCTAAGTATAGTTACCCTTAAAATGCACATTTAGTAGTTTAAAAATATTTGCATGCCATACTTACATTTCCAATGATTCCAAAAAGAACACAGACTTACAGACTTTATCTAATGCAAGTATCATTATTATAAAATCAAAATAATTAACATAACTTTTGCAAGTAGGAATTTCTTATCCAGTCCAAGATGTGTCTGACTAGACATGCAATAAAACAAAACTCTAGTGACATTTTCCACCTATAGTTTAAGGCCAGGGGTCAGCAAAAGCCTGACCTGAGAATCTAGGTGGACTCTGGGGCCTTTGACATAGTACGTGCACTTGAGGCCTGCTGCTGCCCATGCTTGCACTTTCGGCAACGCTCACTCAGGCACTGGAGAACACTGGAGCAACTGACACACTACCCTATTACTCACTGCCAACCCCCTCCCCCATCTCCTTCTTCTGGCCTTTTCTTTTGGGTGAAGGAAAGCATGAATGTGTCATTTACTCTGATGAACTTTTCTTCTCTCCTTGTTGGTCTCAATGATTTCTTCTTGGTCTAAGGTCCCAAAGTCTTCATAGAGTTTTTATTAAAAAGGGTGTCTTTAAATTATATAGTATCTGTAAGTAAATTTTGGTATGTGTGGTGTTAGCCTTGCTAGCTTGGCAAATATTTATTGAGAGTCCTATGTGCCAGCCACAGTTCTGAGTGCTGCAGATACCATGATGAACAACAGAGTCCTATACTCAAGGAGCTTTCTCAGTCTGAAGCTTATCTCCTCATCTAGAGAATAAACTTTTTATAGGAACTTCTTATAGGAAGAAGCCATGTCCATTTCTAAAGAATATGTGTCAAAAGAACATTTCTGAAACATTTTTCATGTTATTACACTTTCTTATAACCATTTTAATGATTTCATGTTATTTAATAAGCTGATGCACCATAACCATTTCTCTAAGGGCATTTTAAGTTGTTTTAATTTTTTTTTTGCTTTAGTAAAGTAGCAATAAACTTCTTTGGATATATTTTCCCCAGTATCTTAGGATTTTTGTTGTTGCTTGAAGTGGAATCTGTTTTAAAGAGTAGAACATTTTCTTTTTTACAACTGTAGTAAAATACATATAACATAAAATTTACCATTTACAGTTCAGTTGTGTTAAGTATATTCACATTGTTGTGCAACTAATCTCTGGGACTTCTTCAACTTGCAAAACTGAGACTCTCTACCCATTAAACAAAAACTCCCCATTTCCTCCTCCCCCAGCCTCAGGCAATCACCATTCTACTTTCCATTTCTATAAATCTGACTATTCCAGATACCTCACATAAGTGGAATCACATAGTATTTATCTTTTTTTGTGACTGGCTTATTTCGATTAGCATAATGTCCTCAAGTTTTATTCATGTTGTAACATGTGTTAGAATTTCCTTCCTTTTTGAGGCTGAATATTTTATGCTATGTATATATACCATCTTTTCTTTATCCATTCATCTATTGATGGACATTTGGATCCATCGATATGCTTCTACCTTTTGGCTACTGTGAATAATACTGCTATGAACCTAGGCGCACAAATATCTGTCCAAGTCTCTGCTTTCAATTCTTTTAAACATATACCCAGAAGTGGAATTGCTAGACAGCTACTTCATTTTACATTCCCACCAACAGTGCACAGGGTTACAATTTTTCTACATCCTCAGCAACATTTATTTCCTGGATTTTTTTTCCTAGTAATCATCCTAATGGGTAGAAGGTGATTATCTCCTTGTGGTTTTGATTTGCATTTCCCTCATAATTAGCGATGCTGAGCACCTTCGCAGGTGCTATTGACCATTTGTATATCTTCTTTGGAGAGATTTTATTCAAGTCCTTTGCTCATTTTTTAATTGGGTATTTTTGTTGTCGTCGTTGTTGTGTTGAAGGATTGAAGAGTAGAAACATTTTTAAGACTGTCTGTGAAACTCAGTACCATTCCAACCACAACTCTGTGAGAGTGCCTGTGAGACTGCAGCCTTGTCAGCATTGGTTATTACAATAAAAATAACAAAATAAAGCCTTTACTAATTTAGTAGGCAAAATATGGTCTCTCATTTTAGTTTTAATTTTAAGCTATACTTTTTGATGGAGGCAAAGAGAAGTTAGTCAAAAAGTTTCACTTCTATTCCACACTTCAGCAACGTCAGATGAACTGTCACCGCTCCCAAAAGGTTCCAGCCCCCCTGACTTGTCAACAGCTCGGTGTGCGGAGCACTGAGATCCAGCCCTGTGGGTCCTCCTACAACACCTTTTCATTTTTTATACAGCTTTTAGCTCATTAATATTAACTATTAGGCTATATGTCATGCCTATAATTCTTTTTGGTCTTATTCCTTATCTAATAATTCTAGGGCACCCAAACGTGCAATCTTGTCTTATTCTCTTTTATCAATAAACATAACATGCTAAAAAAAATTAGATGTCATGGGATATAATCTTTCTCTTTAAAAGTATGGTTCGATTTTGGGAAACAGAAAATGTATTAATTACTTAAAAAAATTGCCCACTGGCAGTCACATTGTCTGCCATGAAATAAAATTAGCAAACAGAAAATCCCTAATTGCCTCCAAAATACATGAATTTTGCATTGAGAAATGAACTCCCAATTTGGCTTATCCAATAAGCCAAAGAACCAGGGCATACCAGTATCAAATCTAGGAGTGATATTCCTGAATCTACTACATTTTGGTTTGGACTAAGTTTCAAATTTATACTTTTTTAAAAAGACTATTGTGTCTGAGATATTTAAATTTTTTCCATAAAAATAAAAGAACTGCAATGTTAAGAAATAGAAGCCAGAACAGCAAAAGTAGTAGTTTCTATTCTCATCTGGCCTCCTCATGGTTTCCGCAGTGCACTCCACTCCCTGATCAAGGTGGTGAGGGCCCGGGAGGGAAGAGTTACTGGAACTGGGGATGTCTGGCTCAGAGACAAGACACATGAGGACTTTTCAGTTGCTTTGATTATCAAAAAGGCTGGCAAGGAGAAGACTCCAGAAAGCAGAACTAAGATGAGTGTCTTGAGTTTGCAGGGAGGCTAATTTCGGCTCCAATATGAGGAAACACTCTCTAATAATTAGAGCTCTCCAAATAATTAGAGTCTCCAAAACGGGACTGAGCTGTCTCAGGAGGCAGAGAGCCCTGGGGAGAATTCACACAAAATAGAATAACCTGTCCTAGAGGATGTAACAGAGGAAATTCAGACACTGGCTGGAAGCTGGGAGGACGTGACCTACACAGATCCTTATAACCTAAGAATTCTTTGATTTTTCTCATTATGCTTGTTGTGGGTGTAGAACATCTAAGTATGGAAAGACAAAAACTCACCTGCAATAATGGCACTGGTTGTAAAGAAAATATGGTTAACTGGCACCACCATCGTCGTATCATAGAGTTTCGTGGCTTGATTCAGGAACCTAGAGCAGAAGGCACTTATTGAAGCTCTGGCTTTAAGAGATATTCAGCAGTAAGTTAACAACAACATCAAGAAATGCATGTTCTTCAGCTATAACTACAAAGAGAGAGGAAGTGCAGTAAAAGGGCATTTCCAATCAGCAGTCATAGCTTATATGCATCTGATGTATGAGATCAGATGTCAGGTTTTATGGTCTGTTTAAACCAACAACAGTAACAATGAAAAGCAATTAATCATATTCCGTGGCCACAGAAGTTTGAGTTGGAAGTGATTCAAGCTGCTGGACCAGTACCACACTGGGGTTGATTCATTACAATAGACCCTAGAATCTGTTAAATATCATATCTGGGGAATAGTGTAGCTATGCATTGACATGCCACGTGCCAAGAAAGAAGATGGAGAAGTAAAGGAATGTTTAATGTTTCAAAAACAATGCTCTGGGCTCCAGCTGCAGAGCACATGTGGGAATTCAGCATCTCATTTTGGCCACCAACATAATTTAGGTTCTCACAACTGTGCTGTGCTGCCCGGTCAGGGACTAGAACTTTTTCTAAAGCAATGCTTTGCACTGACATCACCTGGGCAGTTTTTAAAAGCACTAATGTTTAGGTCTTATTCTTGAGCAATTGAAAAGAATTATTTTTGAAGGTAGAGCCCAGGTGCGCCTGTGCACATACGAACATGTGTGCGGGTATGTATACATATACAGTAGACATGTGTGAATGTATATAGGCTCATGTATACATATATTACATATATGTATAAACAAACTTTCTCAGGTAATTTTAGTGGGCACCAGGGCTGAAAGCCACACTTCTACAGTTCCAGCGTGTTCACATAGGCCTAGTATGAAAGATGCAGGGACTGAAACGAGGGTCATAAGAATGTAGTTCGCCTTCAGTTGTACCCTCCTTTAAATTCACAAAGCATAGTTTAAAGCTAATGATGCTAACCACTACATTCCAAGAGGTAGTATAGCAGTACCAATTAATTCAGAAGAAGAAAGAGAGATGGAACAAGATAGCAAGATTCAAGTATTAGAAACACACTCAATCTCAAATGGAAATGACAAGGAAACAGTGACAAAATTTGGGGTTTCTCCAGTACTTCACCCTATTCTTTAAAACAACCTATACTCAACTCCTAACAATTAGCAACTTTACTTCTCGCACCTAAGTAAGGAACCACTCTCTCTTGAATATGGGCTCTGACTTCTAGCTGGCACTGGGATGGTGCTGTTGCATAGCATTTTGGGGTAAACAGAAAACTTTCTGGTTGACTCAAGAGAACCTAGAAGGCCAAGGCATAATCCTAATGTGAAATGCAGGGGAAGTGATTAGAGCAGATGGAGGTGGGGGGAGAGAAGAGCAGAAATTAAAAATGTTCTATGTCGCCACTATTAGGCCCCGAGAGAAACATAAAACAATCATTCCACAATCCCATGGGTACAAAGCAAGTTCTGGCCAAAGATGCAAAGTTCTGGGGAAAGGATTTCCCTCCCGGCCAAACGTCTGTTTTTGTCCATCCCTGGGCAATTAACAAGCGTGAGCTAAGAAGTGAAGGTGAAGGGTTCATGTATTTCCTATACTTAGAATGAAATCCTGGATGTGGACCTGCCCCTTTGATTTATTGCTAATGACAACCTGTGTACAATGGATATTAATTACAAGCAGAAGAGCATCAGGAAAGTATCAAAGTGCACTTAGCTGGATTAGGGCTGCACTTTAGAACTCACAAGATGTAAAGTAGAAAGTTCTTATTGGATGCGAAGGATAAAGCAAGGCATGTCGGCTGAGGATAAGCTGTAGACCCTTCACCCTTCGAAATCAGTTGCATCTAATTTTAATTATCATCTAAAGCCAATAAAGATTAATGCTCAGAGAAGTACAGGAATGTTGAAAGATTAGTGGGGATATAGAAGCTAACTTACTTGACTTGGAAAACACAAGATGCTATCATGATGATAAACATGATATAGAAGATCGGATAAGTTAGCTGCATTTTATCCGTCACAGAAAAAGTGATCATGCCTGAGACAGCTTTTACTGAAATAACAGTCAATGAGGCTGAAAAAGAAAACAAAGAACACAAATAAAATACATATCTGAGATATAATTACAAACAAATATCTTAAGTTTTCATGTTAGAGTAGTAAATTCCCCAATTATGCTTTAGGAATGAAAACTGTTGTGAGAGGTCTAGGGCAGGATGTGACACTAGCCAAGCAGGAACTTGCCGCTCAAGCTGTGCTGGACTTTAGATTTGCTTTTATCAGCTAAAGATCTGTTGTGTGACTGCGTGCTTTTTATCTGTGGAGCAAGATGCTTATTTTCCAGCCCTTATTGTTGAAAGTATGCTACAGAGGTTATAATTACTAGTAGATGAGAAAGGAGAAAACAATGAAGGTAAGAGGTAAGAAAAATGAGATTGTCCATGTGACATTAATGGGAAAATAACTATTAAGCTATACTAAAAAAAATTCTAAGCCAAATAGATGAGAAGACTGGAAAGTAAAAAAGCAACTCACCCTGTGAGTCTGCTCAGAGTTGTACTTAGTCTATGTATGAACCCTTGGTTAGTAAATGGCTAGAAGTTTCATTAAAAATAGTTTTTGATGAAGACGCTAACAGGAAGCAGGAAAAATGCTCAGTATTCATTTCTCTGAGTCAACGATAAATCTAAGATTTACATAAGCATGTCTACTGATTTTCTATGCTTAAGAAGAACCTACCCCTTAAGAGAACAAATTTTTCTTAGGTTCTAAATAGCAATGAAGAAAAAACAAACCTGATAAGGTTATATCAATATAAAAGCAATGAAGCGTTTTCTGGAAATACCATGTTTCTGTAGGAAGAAGAGATTTTTTTTTTTCCTAGGTCCCTTGAAATTACTGTTGCCTATAATTCCATAACTTAGTTGAAACTTAACAGAGAATTAAAAAAATACTTTTTACATGAAATCAAATATAAGTCAAAGGCAATGTGAAGGAGAAATACTATTTTTGTTGCTGTTAATACCTGGTTATTCCTTTTGAAAAAGTATTATAGAGAATAGGTTTAAAATAGCAGGTGATGGCCAATCAGGGAAAGCATTCCATAATCTCTTTCCAAAACTGAAAATATTCTCTAACTTGAAGGGTATTAGGGCACACTTCTAAATTAGGCATTTTCTTTCTGTTAAAAGTCATAATTAACAGAAGAGGCCAGATGATAAATTCTGAAAACAAACCCCCAGTTTGAACAGAGAGGCCCTTACAGCCAGGGCCCTCTACATCTTAAAATGTCTTTTGACCTGATTCTTTTATGTATTTTTTACAGATTATGGCAATAGTCATATCTTAGCAAATCTAGGGTTTTTAAATATCTATAGAGATGTGTGTCACTTAATGGTTTAAGTTTGTAAGGTTAGCTCTTGAGGGACCTTGATTTCTTCCCAGACACGTTGCTGGTAATTAGAGCACAGTGTGGTTACGGTCTTGCCGTCTGAACCGCCTGCTTTCCCACAGGGATTGTTGACTGAGAAGCAGCTGGACACATTGTTCCATTAGCCTCAGAACCTCAGGATCGCAAAGGCCCTTATAGGTTAGCTAATTAAAAAAAAAATTCATCTAATTCAATCACCGTCTGATGATAAATTATACTTAAACAGAAAACAAAAACAAAACTAGAATTCTTTATTCAACAGCTAAACCAACTATCAGTTGCTGTAGTTAATCATTATATTTTCAAAGCATGCACAATCACCAGCTGATTAATCACTATTTATGGTAACTCTGCAAGTTATTTCTAGGCTGGTGTCAAGTTCTTCTGAGTTTTTTTGAGGGGGGGTGGTTGATGAGGACAAGAGGAAATATAAAATTATAATGCAGTCTCATTCTAATGTCGCATACATAAAAATAGAAAGTATTTATGTATACATAGAAAAGAGGCCAGAAGCAATTATATCAAGATACTATCAGTGGTTATTTCTAGGCACTGGAATTCTGAGTAATCTTTAAGCTCCTTTTTTTAAACTATAAAAGTATACATGTTCATTTAAGAAAATTTGGAAAATGTAGAAGAGCCTGGAAAGAAAAATGTACTCTCAACACTCATGCCCAATTGTAATCTCATCACTCATGCCCAAATCATTTTTAACATTTGTAGTTATTTTTCTATCTCTAAGTATGAATATATTGTGTATGTAACATGTGAATCATACAGTCTATTACTACTAGGGAACCCATTTTTCATTGCCATTAAATATTTTCTATGCCACTGTGTATTCTAAAGGATGATTTTTATCAGCTGTAAAGTATGCCTTTGTATGAATGTATACTTTATTTTGGTAATTCCCTATTCTTGAAGATTTAGATTGCATTTATTTATTTTCTTTGGGGGGGAGTGATGAATATCCTGAATGTAAATCTTTGTATATCTCTCTGCCTATTTCCTTAGGAAAATCGCCTGAAGGGGAATTACTGTGCTGATGGCCACTGTTCTGAAATATACTGGTAACTAACAACTAGAGAGGGCCACTCACATGCCCATCCTTTCGTGCTGTATTTAGTGCTCAACTGCATGAATTTTTATATTTTTTCTTGGTATCTTAATTCTCAGCAATAAAAATGTGTTACTTTCATCATTATAACAGTATCATTTTTGCCCAACCTACGCTGACCTGTGTTTGCAACTGTGCCCTCCTAGTTTATTTTTAGTTCTTCATCAATTGCTCCTTCCAGGGACTTTCCCAAATGCCATCAATGGTCCCTTCTTGCAGCCATAAATATTTTATATATATTAATTTGGCTTTGAAAATCGGAGTGTGCTAATTAAGCATCGAGAAGGACCTCCTGGCTTTCCTGGCTCCCTGATCCACTGAAAGGACTCTGCTGTGTCTTCAGATTCCTTTAAGAAAAGAGGTCACAGCTACAGGCAGGGAGCTACTCACTAGAAACCAAATTTCTTGATTGTCCTCTTTTTCTATTTTCTTTTTTAGTTTCATTTAAAAAAATCTATCACATAAACCATTCTAACAACAATAAAGTAAAAAAAAAATCCACCTATGTACCACACTACCTCTCATTCATTTGCAGTTTCCACCTCATGAACCCTTCTAATCACAGTGAAGGTCGGTTCAAGGTTGCAAGGTTGCGTGCTACATTTCCATTTAACATGACACTATAAATATTTTTCAAAGCTGATACATACTTTTCATAATGATTTTTTTTGTAAAAGTCATTAATAATCATTGTAAAATACCCAAACAACATAGATGAGTATAAAGTGAAGAGTAGGTATCTTTTTCTCATTTTTTACTATAATGAGAACAATTCTGGTATTTCGTCATCAGGTATGCTTCAGCTTTCGAAATGTTTTTCCAGTTTCACATAAACGGAGAATAAAATGGTGGTTGCCAGAGGATGGGGGAGGGGAGATGTGGTGATGTAGGTCAAAGGCTACAAATTTTCAGTTATAAGAATAAATTCTGAGGATCTAATGTACAGCATGGTGACTATCATTAATAATACGATACTGTATACTTGAAAGTTGCTGAGAATAGAACTTAAGCATTCTCAACATACACGCACACATACACACCATTGACTATATTAACTATACTAGGTGATGAATGTGTTAATTATGTTAATCTCAGTAATCATTTTACCATGTCTATCAAATCATCACTTTGTATACTTTAAATATGTATGATTATATTTTTTAATTATTTCTCAATAAAGTTAAAATTTTAAAGAGAGAATGTTTTTAACACACAGGTATCTCTCTATTCCTATTGAAATTCAACTTTTTTATTAGAAATGGATATTAAATGTCAACATTTGATTCAGCATCTACTGAGATAATTTCATATTTCTCTTTTGACTCATTAACACAATGAAATATATAATGGATTTCTTTAAGAACCATCCTTTCTTTGCCACAATTAATTAATTAGTTACTTTGCATTCACTATGTTCAGTTCTACGTAAAGAATATATAGTGTAACTAGAACAGACATAATTGGTGTCCTCATGGAACTAATATGGAGAGGAAGACGAGCTCATAACTATATAAATATATAAGTAGAATATATAAGTACAAATTATTATAAACATTACAAAGAAAAGAACCGGTTTCATTAAGACCACTTGATCAGGAAGTATGATTTGTTCTGGGTTCTACTTGCAAATTTTTTATTTGAGATTTTTGTGTCAATATTCAGTAGTGAAGTTAGTTTATAGTATTCTTTATTTGTACTATTTGAGATTTGTATTTACACTGATTATGTTATTAAAAAAAAAAGTGAAAGCTTTCTTCTTATGTTCCCAAATAGTTTGAACACCAGATTAATCTGTTCCTTAAAGATTTAAAGGCATTGTTGACAGTAAAAGAAAGTCTAGGCCTAGTTATTCTTAGGATGTAACTTTTTAACAACTCCTCTATTTACTCCATGGTTATTTTTCTTTAAAAAAATAAGTAATTTCTTCAAGTTTTCATATCTATTTTCATTTATATATGTATTTTTCTTATTTTGGGTATTTGAGATTTTTCCCCTTTTTCTTATGGTGGATCTATTTTATTGTCTTTTAAAAGCTGATTCTTGGGTTTATCGATGCATTGTTTTTGTTTTCTATTTCATATTTTTTTGCTTTATCTACATTAATTGTTCCTGTCTGCTTGCCTTAGCTTTATTTTTATTAAAAAAAAATTGTAAACAGAAACCTCTGGATTTAAAATGAAGTAGGGAGCCAGAGAGGGAGCTCTGATACCCTGTGTAGATTACAATCCCCAACAGGGCAGACTCTTTGTAACAGCCCTCTCAACTTCCTCTTCCCCACTATAAAAGTTGTCTTTCCTTTGTTTTAGCAGACTTGCATGTTGCTCGCCTTGGCTGCATGTTCCAGACTGCAATCCTTTGTTGTTCCCAAATAAACCTGTTTTCCTGGAGAAATATCTGGCTGACTTTTTAACGTCAACATTTCAGTGGTTTTTCCCCTAACTCTTGAGTGCTTAATTGACTTACATTTAAAGCAATGAATTTCCTTCTGAATACAGCATTAGTTATAAACTATAGGTTTAATATGAAATGTTTATACAATAATTTAAAAAATATATATGCTGCAATGAAATCTTAGTTTCTACTTTGGCCCAGCTGTAGTTTAAGCATTGTGTTAACATTTCTAGGTGGTATGGCTTTACTAGTTTCTATTTTTATTATTATTTTGTTTTTATTTCACTGTTATCTGAGAATGTGCTCCATACTATTTCAACTTCCTGGAGTTTATCAAGGATTTCTTTGTGGCCATTTATAAGGTCAACTTTTGTAAATGTTACACAAGCACTTACAAGCAGGTGTATTGTGTTCCCTGTTCTCAGGATTTAGAGTTCTATAGTAAAGCTGCCAGATCAAACTTAAGTATTCACTTTCTCTATCTTTACATTTTCTCCTGTCTACCTATTTTGCCTGAGCTAAGAGAAATCTCCTACTGCTACGTTTCTGTTAACATAATTGTAGAGACAGCTGCTGCCCAGGTCTCCGAGGCGCCTCCTTCCCCTGGTGCCTCCTCCTCCCAGCCCCCAGTCCCGCCATGATTAGCAACTAAACACTAATGGGAAGCCCCCAAAATCCTCTGCTGCATTCAATGCTTCTGCCTTGATTTTAACGTAGCAATATCATAACCTTCTTCTTTTAGTTTCAATCTGAGTTATCTTGTTTTAGATAAAATTTAGGAATGAGGTCAAAATATTTTACAATCAGCAAGCGCCAATCAGAAATGATGCTATTATGCTAATTCTTAGAGAGGTGAACCACAGCAAACTGACTGAATCCAATTTCAGAATCTTTTTCAAAATTGAGCTAGGGATTTTTATGAAATCCATTTAGGAATCTTTTTCACTAAGTAAACTTATCCTGTTTACATTTATGATCCTATCTGATATGTAGGATCTTAATTCTACTATCTTAGTTCCTATTGAAAATTTTCTCTATTTTTATAAAATGTACATTTATCTCTTAGTTATTTTGCTTTTGTTTTCCATATCTGCTAATTTGGGGGAAAAAAAACAATATAAAGTTCTTTTTCTGCTCTTTTGATCAACAGCATACCTGGATATGGCAGAGTAAATTTGTTTCTATAAGTCACTAACACAAATATGAATCTTTCAATTCAAAGGAGGGAACTAGTTGGTGAAATAAAATAAAGCTCCAGCATCTCATTAACAGAGGGGCTGCAACCTGCCCTAGTGGGGTAAGTACAGTCCACACAGTGGTAGCAAACAACCCATGATGTATAGGTCGGTTTATTGGCAAAGAAGAGGTAAAGGAAGAATTACAAATAATATTTTTAAAAAGGAATTTCCCAAATGATTAGTGATCTTCTAGTGTTGATATATATGAGTGTGTGTGTGTGAGGGCAAGGGGGTGGGTAGGGAGAAGTACGAAGGGAAAATAGATTTAAAAATATATAGTGGGCTTATCTAAGCATCAGTTTTAAAATTTTATAAGGTGCCTCTGGAAAAAAAATGGGTAGGTAAGTAATGAATGAAAGAAACGTTGTATTAAAGAAAATCATATTGCTTATTTGTTTCATATTAGCCATATTTTAAAGTTTTTTTAAAAATGTAAACAGAATAGGTCTTGATAACTAATTCCTGACACAAAAGTTTCTATTGGTTTCATTTGTTTGTTTTCATATTTTTCAATTACTTCCTAAGAAAAAAAATCCTCAAATTGTCAGAGGTCAAATTATCAAGAAGTAAAAATCCTTAAATATATTTTTTAAAGAATTAAACATATATTGATTGTTTAGCAATGGACATGCAGAATACAATGTGCATAATTGAGACTCAGTTTCTTCCTATAGATCAGAGTTGAAAAGTAGAAATAGAAAAGGAATAAGTTGCTCAAATATCTTCCTTCCAATCTCTTTTATGACTTAATATGGCTACATTAGAGAATTAGAAGACAAAATCTGTGCATACCTAGAAGTGCCGCCAGGGTTAGCAGAATCACAATGTGCTTCATTCCTTTTCTTTTATGGAAATACAGGAGAATGCAGAAAATTAATATTTCTAAAATCTAGAAATAAAAAGATGAGAAAGAGTAAAGTATAAATTATTCTATACAAGGTCTTCAGAATGCCACGCTTCTCTTTTTGATTTTACAATAGTTCTCACATGACAGTTGATGCTGTGGTGACTGGAGTTCTGAGGACAGCTATAGGTGTATGAGGACAATGTAGGGAGCCTCAGCCATCCAGACCCAGAGCTCTAGCATCACCTACATGCCAACAGTACCTGAATCCAGACGTTCAGTCTTGACCTCTCTGTGACTCCAGTCTCATTTATCCAACTATCCACAAATTCTCCACATGCATGTTTAACAGCCATGTCACACGAGTATGGGTAACACTTCACTGCCGGTTGTCTACCTTCCCTACCTGTTCTCCCTGGGCCTTCGCCCCTCAGCAAGGGCCATCACCACACTCCTCCCTTTCCCTCACCCCCTGCCACCCTCTCTGACTAAAGCAATAGCTTCGCATTGGTCCCCAATTTTACTCTTGCCTCTCTACAATCCAGCCATTCAGCAGCCAGAGGAATCATTTAAAAATACAATTTGGATAAGGAAATATTTCATTCATTGAGAATATATGATGTGCATGTAATGTATTTACATGTATATCATATATAAGTGTACTCTGTGCCTTCTACCCAGCTGAAGAAAGAGAACCCCAGGACCTTTGAGGTCTATTGCGTGACCCTATCCAGTTGCGCTCCCCTCTCCTACGACCTTCCCAGGAACCACTGTACTGAATTTTGTGTTTACCATTCACTTTCTCTATAGTTTATCACATTTCTACATAATCCAAACAATACCCTCTTTATTTGTCCATATGTTTGGACTTTACACAAGTGGAATCATATTGCTTTCACTTGTTTCTTCACTGTGCGTTATGTTTATGAGATTCATCCAGGATGATACACGTAGTAAAAATATAAAGATCCATTATTCCTTTGCTTAAACCTCCTATGGTTTCCTATCACATTAAGAATAAAATCCAAACTGCCTCCTGGATCACAAAGCCCAGCCGACTTCTCTGACTTCATTTTGCGCAGCTTGCTCCTGGATGGTCTGACCTGCACCAGCCACAGATGCCGCTTCCCCGGCTCTGCCCGGCCCGGTCTCTGCAGTCCTCACATTGCTCCTGCCTTTGGGCCTTTGCACTAACTGTGCTGCCTGGAGTGCTCTGTCCCTGATCTTTGCACAATGGCTCCTTCTAGTAGCTCTCAGCTTAAATGTCTCCTCCTCTGAGGGTCTTCTCTGATCGCCCTGACCTAACAGAGCTCCCCTCCTCTGAGTCATCCTATCGTGCCCCTGACTTCGCATTGGCTACTATAGAGCATTTTATCTTTGTACTTCTTGTTCATGTATTTGTATATTTCTTGTCTGTCTCCCCACTAGCACATCAGCTCTATGAGAACAGGGACGTCATCTGTCACGTTCACCACTCTGTCTCTAGTGCCTGACACACGGTCACCTCAGTAAGTATTTGTAGAATTAATGAGTAAATTATAGCTCAAATTTATTATAAACAACTTAAAAAAAACAAGCCTAATGTCTAATAAACTGAGTGTTCAATATATATTGATTGAATGTCTAAAATTTTCCTGCCCTTAAGAAAATGCTATTGTAATTCTGAGTTCTCAATTTCATTTTTGTTTAACTTCTTTCCTTTTTGAGGTCCTTAAGATAACCTGAAGCAATGCTATTTTTTTTTCAAACAGACAGTATCCATGGACTGAAATCATAAATACGGACCTTTCTGACATCAGGCAAGTAAAAGTATCTCCACTAGTTTCTTTTTTTGAAATTACTAGAGTTAGGCACCCACTACATTTTACTTATGGAGGCCTTTCTAAGTTAGCATAAATCTCTACTGTTTCCACTTAAGGTTCTGCTTGTTGGTTTGTTTTTTTTTCCCTTTAATACTCTGGGCACGGAAAGCAGCAGGACCATGTCTTCCTCATTTAAAAACCTTTTCATCTAATATGGAAGATTAACTCATCCCTTAGTCTCTTTTCCTGGTAAATTAAACCAATTGTTTTAACCTCTCCTTATAAACTTATTTGCCAGGCCTTTAATTTAATCAAGGTGTTCTACAAAAGCTATTAAACTTCTCTCTTTGCCTTTCCAAAAGCTGCCATCAAAACACTGGGTGTCCCAACCTCTGTACAACTCACCATTGTTAACAGAAACATCCTTCCTGGCTTCCCTTTCTCATGTGATACAATTACGAACAATTCACAGCAGCATTTGGGACCATAGCAGGCACCGCTGGAGAGAAGCAAGCTCATCCTGCACGAACGCATAGAGCATGTTAGCTCAATCTACCAGCATACCTATTACTAATTTTTTTGGGGGGTGGGGGGTGGGCAATGGGGGTAGTTATCAGTTCTAAAAATCTTGTATGACTATTTTGTAAATTCTATCTCTGTGGCTTCAGATAAATAAAACATGAGTTCCTATTATTCACAGAATGACTGGAGAGTTGCCCTGGGTTCTGTTTTGTGGCAAGAGGTCACGAGGCTCCCAGGAATAAAGTATTCATGCAGCGTGAGTTAACGTCAATTTTTTTTAGCAACATTCCCCCCACCCCCCAGCACACCCCAAATATATCAATATTAAAAGAAGCTGTGATTTCTGTAGGCTGCTGCAGCCCAGGCAGAGGCCGCTTTGCTGAGTGCTATCTCGGAGGTCAAAAATAATAACTGCACTGACCGGGTGCTTACCGCATGCTTTACTTGTACTAATTCACTGAGTCCTCACAACAACCTTAGGAAGGGGGCGCTATGATTATCCCTAACTTACAGATGGGGAAACCAAGGCTCAGAGGGGTTAGGTGATGCAGGTCTAGTAGGCTCCCCAAAGATGTCCAGGTCCTAATCTCTGGAACTTTTGCACATTATTTTACATGGCACAGGGACTTTGCAGGTGTGATTGAGGCTGTGGAACTTGATATGGGGAGATTATCCTGGATTATCTGAGTGGGCTCAATGTAATCACACAAGTCTGTAAAAGCCGAGAACCTTCCTAGCTGTGGCCAGATAAATGTAATGTCAGAGATGAGTCAAGGAGCGCTGGCGGCCTCTAGAAACTGGAGAAGGCAAGAAGAAGGATTCTCCCCTACAGGCGTTAGCAAGGACTACAGCCCTGCCAACACCCTAATTTTAGTCTAGTGAGACCACTGTTGGACTTCTTTCCTTCCAAACTGTAAACTGATAAACCCGTGTTGTTTTAAGCCACTAAGTTTGTGACAGTTTGTTATGGAAGCAATAAGAAACTAATTGAGGTTGTGGAACCCGAAGCCTTTCCAGAGGACCAGGATCTTTGGGATGAGTTTTCTGAATTGATACTGAGTTTTCTGGATTGGTTCTCTAATCTCATTAGATCTAAAGGCAATCCCGCCCTGTTTTCAGCAGTAAAAGGAGCAGTGGCAGTTGATGGGACAATGTGACAAAGAGATACGCAAATTTCACCGTGGATGCCCCACTTCCAGTATCAAAACCTGAGCCTGCATTCACCTCATCTTCTTTCACCAAGTTCTTTCTTCAAAGCACGGCCTTCGTATGGGGCTATCATGCAGGTAAAGGGCAGGATGTCGTGGAGGCGAGGCACAGGGCTTGGCCTGCTCAGTGAGTGGTGACCACTGCTGCTGCAGGGCTGTGGCCCCGTGCAGATCTGCAAGTGCTCTTTGCAATCAGATAAGAAAGCAAATGAACCTCATGCCATAGATATTGAGGTCTATAAAAACACAGCTTTCTCCCTTCAGGTTTTTCACACCTGGTGGTGGGTTTTGAAGCAGCTTTGCCAGAAAGGTTGATTTAATAATCGGTTTTGGGGTATAGAATTACACCAAACAACAGGCTTGGCCCCCCACTTCTGCTGATTTAATTTTTTGTCTGGCGGAGAGAAAATGAGTACCATGCAGATTATTTTGTAAAGGATTCTATGTTCACAGCAGAGGTTTCAATTTGAATAGTCTGTTGGAAAATCTGGGTGGGCAAAATGGCCACATGCAAGCCTGCCAAAGAACATAAAGTAATTGAGGCTTAGGGTTGCGTTTCCTCATGTGGGTTCTGCAGACCGAGTTAATATGTGTTAATCAACAAAAGGTCCTTCCAGAAAAGGGCCCTCTGGTCACATAAGCCTGGGGCATGCGGGACTAACAAAATTAAGCCTGTCTCTTTCCTAAAGCACTTCTGGTGTTTAACACGCTAACAGAGATGATGAATTTGTCAGAGAGGGCCATGTTACACAGCATCCCTCCAAGCTAGTTTGACCTTGAAAACCCACTTGGTTTATTTATTTGCTTGCTTTTGGGCAAGCACCAAGTGGAACTACCCCTCTATGAGTGCAGGCTAAGAAAGTCTGTGTTAGTGGGTGAGCAAAGGACACTTCATTCTTTATTGGCCAATAGACACCAGGCTTCTCAAATCCTCTTCCTGATGGTACAAAAAAGTACCATCTCAGAGGGCAGGCTCCTGGGTCTGTGTCTGAGGCTTTCACTTCATGTAAGCCTTAAAGGCAAATGGACACCCATCTGGTACAGGTAAACACATGAAGCAAGGAGATGCTATTAGCCAGTCTGTACTACAATTTTAAAATCTCCTTTTGAGAAATGTAAAACTTATTCAGACTTTAAAATATTTTTATTCATTTTATCAGTTATTTAATCAGTCCTAAAAGGCATTCAGGTACTGCTTTTATACTCAGGTAATACAAAAACAATCAGATGAATGATACTTCAAAGAATAGTCTTAATTACTGTAATGATCTCTGCAGTCATAGTTTGTAGAAAAAACACAGAATCTGTCACATTCAAGGCATAAATGGTTGTTTAACAGATTTAAAACAAACTTCAGCTCAAGATCTTAGTATATAATTGAGAATATCTAGAGTCTTTAGAGATGTAACATATAACAGATTAAATTCAAAACTGAAATAATATAAATCTATTCCCATTAGAGTCTAATGCTAGTAGTGTTATTCAAATGTTACTTTATTAAAGGTTTATTTTATGCTATCTTATAAATATCTGGAGTTATTTACATTTTTTGGTGATATTTACCCTCATATATACTTTCATTATTTTACAAGAATATGGGTCTCCCTCAACTGTAAAAGTCCTGTTACAGGAATTTTTCTCTATACCCAGGATGACTAATAAGTTGAATGAATTAACGAATAAATGAATGAAAGAATTTAGGAGTTGACCTTGGAAACTGGAAAAATGCAATTAATTTCAGAATTTTTTTTGTGGAATTATAGGGTTTAACAGAAAGTAGTTTTGTTCTTTTAAAATGTTTTCTCTAGTGTTAAAACAATATAAGATAAATCATCATCAAACAATGTTGTTTATTTCCAAAAAATAAGTCTTGATGCATCTTTAATTCCCAAAGGATTCAACTAAGGCTATTAATTTTCTGGTCATAAACTATGTGACCTTTTTCTTACTGGATGAAGAATCTGTTTTGCCTGTAGGCAAAGAATAGAAATGTGTTGGTAGGACTTCAAGCGTAGACTATCACGAAATACTCAACGAGTCCTTCTAGTTCTTAGATTTGATTGGTGAAAGCTGTGATAGTTAAAGGACTGGGTACGGCAGACAAACAGGAAGATATGATAGGGCAGGCAGAAGACACAAAGTATGACAGACCTGAGGAAGGCTAATTGGAATTGGGAAGCCCAGTCAAACCCAAGAGGAGGGAGTTTAGGAGAGAACGTATTAAGTTTAGTTTTTGAAACATTACATTTGAGGAATCTATGGGACATCCAAGCAGGGGTGAGTAATAAGTAGATGGATGAGAACACAGATCCCCAGTTCAGAAGAGGCCTGGGAAGGAAATGTAGGTCTGGCTTTGGAAGTCTTTCTAAAGGATGATGGTGGGGTGGGCCCTGATATCACTCTAGAAAACCATGGACAAGTATTTAGCATAAATAGGTAAAAACAGCTGGCAGAAGAGAAGGAGGTGACCATCAAGAGCCTAGGATAGAACAGTCAGAGAAGATGAGAAGAAACAGGGAAAACAAACTGAGGAAGCCAGGGTAAGAGAAGATGATGGGCCATGAGTAAATGCTGCACAAGGTTCAAGAAGATTCAGAACCAAAAGGAAAAAAAAGCAATTCCATTTGGCGATTTATGGGGAGGGATTTACTAGATTATGATGAATAAGGAGTGAATTGGAGCTGAGAAAGTGGAGGGGAATAAATTTTTGGTGGTGAATGGAAGGGAAATAGGATAGTTGATTAAAGAGTTGTAGTGTATGAAGATTTTTTAAAAACAGAGAAATATAAGTATCTTTGTTGAGTAAAAGAAAGGAAGAGGGTGGGAGACTATAACGAGAAAAGACCTGTAAACATTTGTGATCCAGCAGTCAGAATTATATCTCAGAGATGGTTAAGATATATAGAATTATTGTCACATAGACTAGGAACTGCCAGACAATAATATGATACTGGGCAGTTCCTGCTGTAACATCCTCAGTTACACCTAGGACAAAGTTCACCAAATTTTAACCATGTCCCTGCAAATGCCAGTATCGCACTTTTAAATAACAGGTGTATAAAGTAGGATCATACTGTTTTACCTGCTTTCATGGCAGAGGACTGGTAGCTTTTTGAGGTCACGTTTAATCCTAAAAATATATGATTCTGTGTGCTTTGATTCTTTTTACCAAGTTCACAACTATTTTACCAATCTAATTCTTGGGTAAATGCTCTTCTAGACTATCTCAGTTTTCTTCTTACTATCTGCCCTCCTAGAATGTTCTTATTCTCCATCTAAGCTGACTTCTGTAACAAGTTACATATCAACCATTTCGATCATTTTCTCTCTTTACATACTCAAGATACAGCCACTGCATCAAATAAAATATCCTAACATTAGTGGCTTCAAATTTTTATATAAGCTTATTCCATTTTTTCTTTTACACATCTCAGTATTGTCCTCCTACCGTATGCTTTATCCCAGACAATCTGTTGCATTGGTCTCAATGAGTCCTTTTTTGAAGAGAATATCTAACTTGAATAAAATTCAGTGAAGCAAAATGTGTCTCGAGGTATCTTTCTTTGACCTGGGAAAACAGGTTTTGGGGGTGTTTGTTTGTTTTATTACTTTGAGTCATCCTAAAAACATGTTGCTCTAAAATTTCCTGGATTACATGCTGTGGAAATTGTTCCAGTGATGGGTCACGCCCAAGGACAGGGTACCTGTCCCAGGGTACCTGGGAAACTGGGGATGCTTCTATTACTGATTTATGTTTCAAATACTCTGGTGTTGGTCAAATATATTTATTTTAATGACATATTGATGCTGAACAGGGAAGATTATATTAGTTCTCTAACATCTACATATACCAGTGGTCTATATAACATAGTTACTGCAATAGTAAAATTTTTAGAATTCTTACCACATAGATCAGGAACTGCCAGCCAACAAAGTAATACTGTATTGTTCTTGCGGAGACAGCCTGAGTTATATTGGGAGCGAAGTTCACCAATAAATATGTTCCTGCAAATGCCAATGTCATACCTTTAAATAAAATTGAAAAGACAAGCCAAGTTGAAAAGGGACATTTAAGTCTTTCTGTAGATACAAACATTACTTATAGACTGAGTATTACTTGTATAAGTACTGATAGTCCCTCCCTACTAAACGATTCATCAAACCATTCCTAGACAGCATCATGCATTTACCTGACAGCATTACCTTTAAAGGGAGATAAGGGCCAGAGAACAGATGGGGCAGGACCTAACTTCTGATTTTCCTCTGTTGTTCCAGATGAATTCTGCCCTCTACAGAGAAGCTTTCCCAAAAGATGGGGAAGATCAGAACATGTGCATACAGGGACATGAAAACACAACCACGCCGGCTGTTTGTTCTCACGTGGGCCAGTGAGAGCAAGATGGATCTAGAGCTAGATCTTCGGGACAGACCACAAAGAATGGGGAAGTCCACCACCTGATGACACACTCTGCACTTCCTTGTCTCTGGAACCTTTACACGCGGGCGATTTTACACTCTGAAACTCTGGTAAATGAGCACCTTAATCACTGCCATTTATTGGAGTCCCTTTAGCAGAAACGACGAAGGCAAACACTGCCTTTGCTGTAAGATTTATTTAATCTCATTTAGAACCTAGAATTCCAGGCATAGCTTTGTAAGATATCACACAATTAACCTATGTAAGGAATGCGTTATTGTCATCACTTTAACGTTTCTTCACATAATGGAGGAAGGGAATGTGTGTAGAAGGAGTGGCCACGGAAGACGGGGTGAAGGAAGGACTTACCTTTCTAAATAACACTGAAACTGCTTATTTATTAATAATTAGCAGCCTGAGGAAGGGTGATAAATGTAGCATTTTTCAGATAGCACCCCGGAAAACATAATTCAACTTGTTTCATCACTGAGGTCAGTACTGTTGGGTATATCATTTACAACACCACTGACTTCAACCTGAAACAATTTGGTTTGTCTATAAAATCTCACAATTTGAAATATCAGTCTCCTATTCTCTCTTAACCAAATGATTTAGGATTTTGAACTCTAGTTTCTGAGAACAAAGAGCATTTGATTTTTCATGCAAACTAGAAAATAGATATTCAAGTATTATAGAAACCATAAAATAAGCTTCCTCTAATGTAACAATTTATTCTGTAATGCTCTGTGAGGACAGAAATTGTATACACTATTTTAAAAGCTATTTCTAATGAAAATTTTAAAAGTGAAAAACAATAGACATTATCAAGCATTGTAATAAAAGGAAAATAATAAAAACCATATATAAGAACTTGGGCAAAATTATGGGTCAGCCTCATCCTTTCTTTAGGGAAAAAAAAAAGATCTTATAATTATTCAGTATTAGGTCCTAGGAAGAAGGGATTAAAAAAAAAACATCAATTTCCTGAACTTGGTAAAGTAGAATAAATACTCTGAGTACAATTTAAAAGTCTCAAACACTTTCAACTTTCTTTTGTGAAATCCAAATTTCTTATTTATATTGAGTTCCTTTGCTATTTCTTTATCTCATCTAACTATCTAGCGTCGATTGCATTTCTTTCTTTTTTTTTTTTAATTTAGTTTTGAACGGATAACACATGTAAAAAATTCAAAGGACACACAGGGTGATCAGTGAAAGGTTAAATCTCTCTCATAACCTTATGGCCTACTAATTCCTCTCCTCAAAGTTAATACCGCCACTAGTTCTCAAGGTTTTCTTTCAAAGATGTTGTGTGTGTGTGTGTGTGTGTGTGTGTGTGTGTGTGTGAGTGTGTGTGGAGAGAGAGATAGAGAGAGAGAGTCAGAGACAGAGACAGAGAGACAGAGAGAGACAGAGACAGAGAATGAGTTTGGTTTTTTTACACAAATGATGTTATACACACTTATCTGTATCTTGCTTTATTTCTACTTAATAGAACATCTTAGAGAATGTTTCACATCAGCTTATGTAATGCGGCCTCATTCTTTTTAAGTCTGCACAGGATTCCATTATATGGAGGCAGTGTTATCTATTTAACATAACTTTCCCACATGGTCCCTCTTTCGCATCCTGACACATCCCTTCCAGGTTCACATCTGTTTCCACACTGGCATACTGTGCCCCTTTCTACCAATGTAGATCTTCACTGCATTTCAAAACTCCTTAGAAACAAATAAAATGACTGATGAGTTTGCAATGACAATTTCAAAGTACTTTTTCACATGTATTATTTCATCTGAACGTCACATCACTGTGAGTCCAGTAAGTCTATGGCAGTTCAGTAGGTCATATATTCTTTCCTCTTAAGTTTAATTTTAGCTATCTCTGACAATTACTACAAAGGCAGTGTGGTAACTGCTACCTATGATACGCTTGTTTGTTTGGTGTCATTTATATTTTCCCATATGACTGCCTCCTTTGTGAATCATGTGCACATTTTTCGTGTTTTTAAGTGTTGAAGAGTCATTAGCAGTTCCTTAAATAAATTTATTTAATACTTATTTATATCCCGCTTTCTTCTAAAAGTGGAATGAGATGTTAGTTCCTGCTATTTTTATTGCAGTAAAGCCACAAATATTCTTTCTTTTGAAAGACTCGGATTTCTGACTTAGAAAGGTCGTTTACCTTCTGCTGGTTTATTGCCCAAAGGAGTAAAATAGACATGTAAGATACGGAAGGAAGGGAGGCAGCGCTGGACACGGTCTCTGTCTGTGGACATGGCTAAATTTCAGGTCAAAGGTTAGATCGTGGAAGTCTTATCTAAGCTGAAACTACTCTCACAGCATTAAAATTCCACTGCTACTTGCAAGTTGGAAGCTATTTATCCCTCTGTGACTCAGTCTTCTCATCTTTGGTACAAATTCACTTGTCATACCTGCTAGGTTCTAGAAATTTGGTTCTATAACAGGCTTGTCTGGGGAGCTGAATATGTTTGAATGGCTCACCTGGAGGTCTGACGTGACGGAAGACTCTGAGACAGAATGACTTCAGAATGCTGACTGCCAAACGTCAAACACCATCTGAGTTAAGCTTAAAAATTAATTTGAAATTATATCTCTAATGTTATAGTCCAGGGATCATCGGGGACTGTCACTGAAGCTGTCTCTAAGGGGACAGCAATCCAATCTGAGAATGGAAGGGCCAGACAGGAAGGAATGGGCTGGTGCCTAGTGAAGACTTCTTCCATTGGTCATAAAAGAGAACAGAAGAAAGGAAATGATATAACAGATCACAGAGAAGAAACACCTGCAGCACTATGTTTCTACCTACTGCTAACCTCAGGGAACTGGCACACAAAGCACCAAGATCTGGGTATAGGCAGCGATAAAAGATGGGGCAGCTGTGGGTAAGCTGCAGGTGTGAGCCAACAACTGGATGCGGGATATGATCATGACACCGGGATGTGGCCCCACCCACCACCCTCACACCCAGATCTGCAGCAAAGACATTTTCACATCAAACACAGCTCAAGAGTCTACACTTAAGAGCCTACCAATGATCTGGTAGGAGCTTTAGACTTAGCTTGATGTAATACACAAATATTAATAAAATCTCTTCCTGAAGCTTGCTATATGTGTGAAACGGGTAAACAAGCTCGCCCCTGCTCTTTATAGTAGGTAGGGAAGATATACTGTGGGAGGGCATGTGCCAAGAGAGGGCAATCATTTTTTTAAAGTGATGTTTTCAAAACTATTGATTTCACAGACAAGTATGGCTGACATACGAGTTACATTATGATCACCATCATACTAAAATGTGATGATCAAAACTATAATAGTAATAGCTAATACTTACAATTCTAAATGCTTTATATAACTTAATATTTACAATTCTAAATGCTTTATATAACTTAATCCTTACAACAAACCTTTGAAAAATAACTATACTAATCTTATTATACACTACATGTATATTATACAGCATATAATATATAATGTTGTATACTATCCAACTATTACTATCCACTTTGGACATATGAGGAAATTGCATCACAGCACAGCAGGGACACTGATCTTGTCTGGGATTTTCCAGCTAAGTGGAGAGCTTGGATTGGAACTTAGGTAGTCCATTTTTTAGTGATTATACTCTCCTGCCTCTGGTATGCATAAAGACCAGGACCGATAAATGGACAACTCAGGGTTGTCATTCACATTGCAGTCTCAGCAAGCGGCACCCTGGGAGCTGTACAGAGCACAACCTGAGGTCTGATGCAGCATCCCCACTGGGGTAGAAGGAATCGACTCCTCCTGGCAGTGGTCCTTGGCTGGACCTGAGATTCCTTTAGAAGAGCATCTCCAAACTGGTGTTTCCTGGAACCAGTGTCATAAGATAGTACTCCACCAAAAAAGGTCTCAAGTCAAATCTTTTTGGGAAGAGGTGAGTTAAACAAATGTAAATAGTTCTTTTACTGGAAGACCTCTCAGATTCTCAACATGTTAGTGTTCACTGTGAATCTCCTAGAGGAGGATATGGTTGTAATATTTTCTTAACATATTTGACTATTTATATCATCCTGAAGTAGTGTCTTGAGGAATTTTATACTTTGGGAAACATCTGACATTTAACTGGATACAGCTGTGAGACCACAGCCTCTGTTTCAGGAGGGTATGGCCATTCTGTTGTAAAAGTCTCCTATAGATACTTATGGATGAGAAGGAAATATAAAAGTTGTTGAAGGGAAAACAGCCTAGAATCAGGCTCCTTCTGATGTTTCTGCTCACTGGAACTTCTAATCTGCCGAGTTTTCATCTATATAAGCCTCTGATTCTAAGATCTACTTGCATGGTTCTTCTTGCACAGACTAACTTCTGCTCTCCCAACCCACATGTCCCCTAAAGTTAAACATGAAATCTCCTTTCATTTTGTCCTTGCTCCCCAGCTGGATGCCAGCCAGTGTTAACTATCTATTATCTAGCTTCTGGAATCTGGCTTGACCTGACTTCTGGTATAGCCTTAAGACTTTTTTTTTTAATATTCAGCTAACCTGACTACAACCAGGATTGATATTTGATTCTCCTGGTCCTTTTAACGTCTCCTGATCAGTGGCTGTCCAGCTATTACTTTTGTGGAATACCAGGAGTCTCAGAATAAACTGGATTCTTTAATACCAAACCATTTGGGATGTTCCTTCTTCAGTACAATTTCTCCAGTTCCTCAGGCTTATGGCAGCTAAATTCTGAAGGAGCCCTGAACTGGGAAGACTCAATAATGTACTGAATACAAACAGTCCTGAACCTGCCATCAAAAAGTCTGCTACTCTTGAGGCAGTTTTAAAACCAAAATAGCCAGTCTGTCCTCTCAACCAGAAATGATGGTAAGGACGGAGAGGAAGGCGGGGGGAAGGGGAAGGGGAAGGGAAATGGGAAGGGGGGAACGAAGGACAGACAGACAGACGGAAGATGGTTTTCATTTCACTATTAATCTCTTGACAGTCTCTCTGGGGAGACCATTTATAGGTGACTTGAAGTAATAAAGTTACTAATCTCTGAAGAGTTTTGATAAACTGCAATTTTTATTTTTATGATAATATTATCTAGACTTAACTCAAATAGTATCTCACAGACTAGTAGATTTGGTACTTTTGATGACTAAGGGAGAAAAGAGGGCGAAATACTCTCAGTTTTGGCTGATTGAAGGGGATTGAAATCTGGTGCTTTTTTAAAAGAAAAAAATCATTAAAATAATTTAAAGTTATTAATCCACTAAGATTCAGAGTACAGTCCAAATCCTGTCATTGAGTTAATAATAGTTGGCTATTCTTTTCAGACATAGCTTTTGTGAGGTCATTTTTTTGAGGCTAGTGGTGAAAAGCTTCATAGCCACAAAGCAACATTTGGCAATAAATTAGTTCAGCTTGTTCCCACATGGTCCAAAAATCTTCATTTGTTCCATCATGAAAAACAAACTTTCATTTGCTTGAAACAGAGAAAAATAAATGATTTTCTTTTGCACATTTTGAAAATTTAATTTTAGCGTACTTATATGTTAATCTTTTTTTTTTTTTTAAGTCACTCACTATTCTTTTCCCTGTTTGGTTTTTAACCTCTATAAAGAAAAAAAGGCATTTTTAGCTTTTAACAGAAAGAGCCAAATTTTCTCAAGGTAACAGCAATACAGGAAAATAGAAAATACATGTGACTTAACACATTACTAAGTGAGGCTGGTGAAAATCTTTCC
>NW_006439568.1:23584451-23588263 GCF_000325575.1 Pteropus alecto | reverse complement strand
GTGGGTTAGTTATTACACCTCAGATCATGATAATCTTATGATATTGCTATTGGAGGCATGGGTATGGAACTGCTGGCTAAATCATTCTTTATTCTTATAATGCTAAAGTCAAGAATCGATCACTTCTAACTACTGTATGAAACAAATGTGACATCACTTATATAACCCTACTCAAAAAGCATCAAGTTAGGAAGGCGAAAAAACCCAACCAGAGCTGCGGAAATGTTATCTGGATTACTAGAGTTCTCAAAAATATCCTAATCAAGGTTTCCTCTGATGAATCAATAGAGTGTCATGGTGGTGATGGTGGCAGCAGCGGTAATAATAATAACTAACATTATTGAGCACTTTTTATGTAATAGGCACTTTTCTAAGAGTTTTACATGTATGATAATCTTAGGAGGCAAGTAATGTTATCTCCATTTTAAAGATGAGGAAATTGAAGCTTAAGAGATTAAGTAGCTTTGCAAAAGTCATATAGCTCTGACACAAGAGACTCACCCTCAACGATTGCATTATAGTTCTATCAGGCTGCTGTTAGAATACTGGCCCTCCACTTCTTTGTTATATGACTTCAGGAAAGTAACTTAATCTAAGCATCAGTTCTGAAAATGGGTTTTTTCTTCATTTAAATGAGATAATTCGTCTCTATGGCTGGAGCCTCTGGGGCAGGGTGAGCTCTGGGGTCCACCAGGGGCCAGATCGTGCAGGGGCCTCATGGCCATAGTGAAGACTGGCTTTTTCTGTGAGAAAGATGGGAGCCATGGAGGGTTTGTGTCCACACAGACAGGCTTTGACATTTTAACTGCTGTGAAATACTCTATTGATTGGCCTGTCATATATTTAACAAGTCCTCTATAATTGACAACTTTGCTATCCTATTAAAATTCATAAGGTCAGACTTGGCAGAAACATGGTGGAGTGAGAGACATCCCCTGATCTCTCCCCTTGAAACAACAATAAGTTGAACATCTAAAACTCAACAGAAAACACCCAAACAGCACACCAGCACATCTGAGCGTGGGATCTGTGCATAACAGATACTACAGGTCAGAACCCTGGGTGTTGGGCAGTGGACTTGGAGAAATAAAGAAGTTGCCTCTCGCAGATGTCGGAGCTCAATACAGGAGGAGGGGGAGGGATGAAGGTACAGGAACTTCCCTGAACAGCCTTGCCTGAAACTGCTGTGAGCTCCCCACACTGGGCGGAAGGGCCCAGTCATCAGGGCAGAAGACAGGGAAGTGGGACAGGACCGCAGAGAAATAACAGTTGTATTTTACCAGCCCAGGTTTCAAAATTGAGCCTTAGCCGCGGCCCCCAGCCGCCAACCCAGAAGTCCCCTCCCCCCATACCCTCCAAGACTGAACATCACAGAGCCCCAGGGAAATCTTAGCAATGCGGCCGAGACTGTCGCTGACACTGACAGGGACTGAAACTGAGGGTAGCGAGCATGATTAAATATCCGCAAGAAAATTTTTTAAAAAGGCATTTTAAGGCTTTATATAAAGCAGGGATCCAAAAGGCTTAGACACCACCTACTGGAAACCAAAAGAAAAGCACCTTCTTTGCAACAGGCTAAAGAGGGACCTTTATATAATAAACCTCCTTTCTGGAAAGACAGCAAAATACACTTCCGTTAATGCCCAGGTGGAGAAATAGTCCATTAAACACCATGAATAACGAAGGTGACAAGGTATCTCAGAAAGAAAGAGAAAAATCTCCAGAAAATAAGCTTACAGATATAGAAATATACAACTTAAATGACAGAGACTTCAGGATGGTACTTCTGAAAAAAACTCAATGAGATCCAAAACAACTCAAATCGACAATTTCAGGAATTGAAAAAACAACTAGATGAGCAGAGCAAGGAGATAGAAACCCTTAAAAGGAACCAAATAGAACTTTTGGAGATAAAGAACACACAGCAAGAGTTGAAAAATGAAATAGCAAGCTTGGGAAATAAAGTCGACCAAATGGAGGAAAGGATCAGTGATATCAAAGACAGAAATCTAGAAATAAATCAGAAGGAAGAAGAGAGAAACTGAAGAATGAAAAATAATGAAAGAGAAATTAAAGAACTAGCTGATACCATCAGGAGAGGAAACCTAAGAATAATGGGCATTATCAAAAGTGAGGAAAAGGAGCAGAGACTAGAAAGCATTTTCAGACAAATGGTGGATGAGAATTTCTCAAATATAAGGAACGAGCTGGAGCTTGGAATTCAAGAAGTCAACAGAACACCCAATTATCTCAATTCAAAAAGGCCTTCACCAAGACACATTGTATTAAAGTTATCAAAAATCAATGACAAAAATAAAATTCTCAAGGCAGCCAGGGAGAAAAAAACCAGTAACTTATAAAGGTAAACTCATTAGATTATTCTTGGACTTCTCAGAGCAAACCTTACAAGCCAGAAAAGAATGGAATCAAATATTTAAACTATTAAGTGAAAGAAACTACCAGCCTAGAATAATGTATCCAGCTAAGCTCTCCTTTAGATATGAAGGAGAAATTAAGCCTTTTCCAGACATACAAAAACTGAGAGAATTCTCTACTACAAGGCCTGCACTATAGGAAATACTGAAAGGGGTCAGTTCACCTAAAACAAAATGACAAAAAAATATACATAATTAGGAGTAAAGTGACTATCAGGCAAATAGAAGCAGAGGAGTGCAAAGCTTACTAAGAACAGGGCATTATAAGATTAAATAATAAGAAGAGAATTGTTTTAACAAGATAGTAATCAACGTTCAGCATGCATCGGGACAAATTGAGACAACAGATATAGAAAAGGGGGGATTCAAAGAGCCAAATTCACAAAGGGGAATGAAGATAAGGCATGTGCAGAAGAAAATGGACAACTGTATGTATATATAAAACTATTCTTTTCATATTTGTTAATCATAATCACATGCCAAAGATTCAGAACCAAAGTATGTAACATAAAACAAGAAGAACCAGAGGCAAAACCCACAAAGCCAACCAAAATAGAGAAAACAGAAGCACAAGGACAAGGAAGCAGTGGAAACACTGAGCTACCAGGAAGCAAAACATAAAATGGCGATAAGAAGACCTCATATATGTAAATGGACCAAACTCACCAATAAAAAGGCAAAGAGTTGCAGAATGGATCAAAAAACAAAACCCAACCATATGCTGCCTCCAGGAGATACATCTCAGCTCCAAAGACAAATATTGACTCAAAGCGAAAGGATCGAAATGATATTTCAAGCAAATGGCATTCAGAGAAAAGCAGGAGTAGCAGTACTAATATCAGATGAAATAGACTTCGAAATAAAAAAGGTAAAGAAAGATACTAAGAGACACTTCATAATGATAAAAGAAATCATGCACCAAGAAGATATAACACTTATTAATATGTATGCTCCCAATCAGGGAGCCCTGAAATATGTAAAGCAATTACTAACAGAAATAAAGGAAGAAACAGACCAAAACGCTAGTGTAGTAGGGGACCTAAATAGCTGAAAGTTGGATATGGACAGATCATCCAAAGAGAAAATCATTAAAGAAATAACATCTTCAAATGACACATTAGACTAACTGGACATAATTGACATATACAGAGCCTTCCATCCCAAAACGGCTGCTTACACATTCTTCGCTAGTGCACATGGAACATTCTCAAGAATAGACCACATACTGGGAAACAAAGATAGCCTCAACAAATATAAGAAGGTTGAAATCATACGAATCATATTCTCTGATCATAATGCTTTGAAATTAGAGATCAAGTGCAAAAAGAAATCAGGAAGAACCACAAATACATGGAGATTAAACAACATGCTACCAAA
>NW_006439568.1:23573192-23582529 GCF_000325575.1 Pteropus alecto | reverse complement strand
AAATATTTGCAAGCAACTCCTCCAATAATGGCCTAATATCCAAAATTTACAAAGAACTCATACGACTCAATAACAACAAAAAATCAAACAATCCAATTAAAAAATGGGCACAAGACCATTTCAGTATTTCATCTGAACAGGCACCTCTCCCACAGACATTTCTCTCTAGAGGACATACAAATGAAAAGATGCTCAACATCACTAGCTATTAGGGAACCGCAAATCAAAACCACAATGAGATACCATCTCTGTTAGGTTAGAATAGCTATAATCAACAAGACAAATAATAATAAATGCTAGAGAGGATGTGAAGAAATAGGAACCCTTATACTCTGCTGGTGGGACTGCAAATTGGTATAGCCATTATGGAAAACAGTATGGAGGTTCCTCAAAAAACTAAGAATTGATCTACCATATGACCCAGCAATCCCTGTACTGGGTATTTACCCCAAAGACTTGAAAACCCACATCCAAAAAGATATTTGCACATCAATGTTCATAGCAGCATTATTCACAGTGGCCAGGACATGGAAGCAACCAAAATGTCCTATGATAGATGATTGGCTAAAGAAGCTGTGGTGCATATATACAATGGAATATCACTTAGCCATAAGAAGAGATGAATTACTGCCATTTGCGACAACATGGATGGACCTCGAGATAATCATGCCAAGTGAAATAAGCCAGACAACAAAAGTTGAAAATAACATGGTATCACTTACATGTGGAATATAAACCTAAAAGCAACAAATGAGCAGGACAAACAAACATGGACTCAAAGAATCAAAGGATTAATAGAGGTTTTAATTATTTACTTATTTATTTTCTTTTTAAGTACATGTGTGCTTGTGTATATTTATGTGTTTCCTATTCCTTATGTCACACTTTTAGTATTATCTCTTGGGAATGATGTTGGTCATAGAAATGGTAACATTGATATTAACAGGGCTTTACATTTCTCAAAGTGCTTATGTGAACTACCCAATTTGATCCTTAAAAGTCTCCTATATTTGTCGGCAAACTGAAGCTTAGAGAAGTTGAATAATATTATATTGGCCGCAGTAGAACTCGAATCCAGATTTGAACCCATGAGAGTGTAATTTACATTCTTTGATGTTGAGCCAGTTAATTGCTTTTAGTAACACTTAGTTGGTCTTGGGTTTTCTAAGTATATAATCGAATCATCTGCATATATTGATATTTCTAATTTTTCCCTTCCCACAGTTATGACTTTCATTTAATTTCTTCCTAAATCTACTGGCAGCAGTTATAGTACAGTATTAAATAGAAACTTACCTTTTTGCACTTCTGTTAACACTTCTCATGTTATTCCCTCCCTACGCCCTCCTCCAAATGCTTGGACGTGGCCCATGCCTGTCCTATTCAGCCGTCAGAACTGATTCAAATGTTACCTCTGCTGCAAAAAATTCTCTCTGAACCTCTCAGCTAGAATAATCTTTCTTTATGGTTCTCAACTGGGGGCGATTTTATCCTCCAGGGAACATTTGGCAATGTTTGAAACTACTTTTGGTTGTCATAACTTGGGCAGAGAGTGCTGCTGGCATCTAATCTCTAACAGCCGGGGGTGGGGTTGGGGGTGGGAGATGCTACTCAACACCCTCGAAAGCACAGGACAGCCCCCTGCAATGAAGAACTATCCAGCCTAAAATGTCAGCAGCCCTGAGGCTGAGATACCTTGTTCTAAAATAAAGCTTAAGGCATTATGACAAATATTATTTCCTGCTTTAAAATACTTATTTATGTGTACATATTATCATCAACTGTATTATTTGAGGACAGGATTCTGTCTTAACCATCTTTTTATTACTAATGTTTATAATTGGCAAGTCTCCCTTTATATCCATTCATCTGTATTACTTCATTAAATACTTTCAATTAATTTAAACATTAATCAACCATTAGCTACAAAAGATGGCATATTTTAGATAAAACAATTTAAAGTTTCTTGAAGACATCTGATAAATGAGAAAAAATATGTAGGATCTAATTTCTTTAATTTATAAAACCCAGGCATTGCTCATTCTTATTTCTGATTCCATTCAACTTCCTCAAATGATTCCACAAGTCATAATATATTAAAAAAAAAGAGTGTACAGAAAAATGATATATTTGAAAAGATACAGTTCATATATGAATACATTTGGAAAAACATTTTAACAACGTTGACTAAAAACTCTACTAGCAGAATGAAACCAAGGAGGAAAAAGAAAAAGGAAAAATACTTTCAAGACACTAGGCTCAAGGGAAGCATGATCAGAGAAAACAAATGCTCGACATAGCAACACTAGTGTCACATTTAAAGCTCAAATTTTTTAGATAAATGTGATCTCCTTAGAAGCGAGTTGACATTGCTTTATTAAACATGCCTAAAGTATCGTATTCATTAACATATGTCAGCAGCAATTCAGACAGGATTTTGTCAAGGAAGAAAATACGAATCTTTATAATTCTTCTCACCAACGATATTTCCAACAAGAGGCAGAATCAACATATGAAGGCTTTGCTATGTAACAAATCTTTCTTACAGCCAAGAATTTTCCACTAATAGCTGTATTTCTAAATAAAATTTTGAAGAGCAAAGTTACTTTGTATGTTACTTTTGGAAAGAACTAAATACAAATTAGGTAGTTAACTGGTACATCTAACTCGTGTGTGGTTTTTTATGTCATATTTTCATGCAACAATCTAAAATACACATCCTTTGAAGCAGAACACTCATATTAGATAACATGTTTATTTTATTATGTTCACAAAATTTTCATAAAATTTATAACAATTCTGTAAAATAATAATTTGCTGTGGCCAATAGTATAGGCAGTGGTCACAATGAAAATGGAAGTATTTTCCATAAAAGAGATGATGGCTCCAAGACAGAATTACGTTCACCTCTCAATGAGATTATATCCATTTCAGTAATTTGTTCCCAGTTTTTAAAGCACATATTTTTTATAGATAGTATTATTTATTTCTTCATCAAACAGTGCCATAATTGCATGAATTAAAGAATTACTTACCTAGTAAATCTGAAGCTCTCAAATTTTCTTTCAGAAACATAACAGAAATAATGGCACTACCTAGAAAGAAAATGGCCATTAGTGCTTTCCAATATAAAAACATATGACATGCAAGGCCATTTGAAAGGAGTTAAACAGTTTGTGTCTTAGGCCTGACAGCTCTGTCCTGGTCAGAGACACCAGAAGCTGTGGCTGTAAAAATGACTTCTTTCACCCCTGTGGTTGAGGATACATGGAAAGTGGCTTGGTTTTCAACAGCCCTAGGAGAGTGACTGGGATAGTGCCCAGTATACAGAGAGGGCTTAATAAAAGTTTACTAAATGAATGAATAGAAAGGGAGAGAGAGAGGGAGAGAGGAAGAACAGGAAGGGACGGAAAAGCAGAAAAAGACAGAAAGGAAGGAAAGAAGGAAAGAAAGAGTAGAAAGAAGGAAGTCTTAACTTCAAATATATCCCATACTGGGATTATAAACTGGTGCAGCCACTATGGAAAACGGTATGGAGTTTCCTCAAAAAATTAAAATTAGAACTACCAAATAACCCAACAATTCCACTTCTGGGTATTTATCTGAAAAAATAACCCAAAACACTAATTCAAAAAGACATATGCACCCATGTTCATTGCAACATTATTTACAATAGCCAAGATATGGAAGCAACCTAAGTATCTATCAATATACAAATAAAGAAGAGATGGTACATATTACTCAGCCATAAAAAAGAATGAAATCTTGCTATTTGCAACAACATGGATGCACATAGAGTATTAAGCTAAGTGAAATAAGAGAGAGAAAGACAAATATGATTTCACTTATATGTAGAATCTATAAAACAAAATAAATAAAACAAACGAACTCATAGATACAGAGAACATTTTGTTGGTTGCCAGATGATAGGGGGGTTGGGGAGGATGGGTAAAAAAGGGGAAGGGATTAAGAAGTACATATTATCAGCTACAAAAACAGTCATGGGGATGTAAAGTACAGCATAAGGAACATAGTTAATAATACTGTAATTATGTATGGGTACTAGACTTATGATGATCGCTGGTAAGTTTTATAAATGTCTAATCACTATGTTATACACCTGAAACTAATACAATATTGTATGTCAACTGTTATTGAAAAATAAAAACAATTTAATAAGTAAGTCAATATCTCCCAAACTGAAACATTATTTCCCACTATCTTCTCCTCTAATCCCCATTGCTATGATACCTCCACTGAGCACCAGAATCCTGGGACTCCTCCTCATTCCCTCTCCTTCACACTGCACGTCTAACAGGTTACTGGGTCTGTTAAGTCTGAATTTCACTCTCTCGCGAGTCCACGCCTTCCTCTTCATTTCACTGTCACTGTGCCAGCGTGGAAACTCCATACTGTTTCCCATAGCTCCGACTCAGGCTCAGAAGGCTATAATAGCTTCCCACTGGGGCCTCCTGTTTCACTACCCCTTCTCCATAGCACCACCAGAGTAATCTTTCTAAAACGCAAATCTAATGTCAATCCACAGCTTTAAAACCTCTTAATGGCTTCTTGTCACGTCCAGAACAAAGGCCAAACTACTGAGCATGACATTCAAAGACAGCCATCCAGGATTTTGCTCCTGCCACTTTTTTCACTACGTTTGCCCTTGATCTTTATAGTCTATGCCTACCCGTACCGAAACAGTCATAATTCCCAGAACCAATGTTCAGCTTCATGCTAAAGGACTTTTATTCGTGCAATCCCCTCCATCCTCCTGAGCAACTCTAGACTCAAGCGTCACCTCTGGATTCTTCTACCTCCCCACTAGGTTATATGTGGATTATCCCCTGTAATGTAGCTTTTGCATCACACTTAAGATTTATTTGCCTGTCTCCTCCAAAAGACTATCAGTCCTTTTAACCCTGAGATATATCTTATTCTTCTAATATCTCCAGGTGAAGTTAGTACCTAGCACATAAATAAAAGAGTGTTTGTGGGATCTCTGTCCCATGTTTGTGACCCTTGTGATGTTTAAGACCCTCTTTCCCACTACTGATGCTCCTGAACTCTTGACCTCATAACTGAGCCACGGTCTACTGCTATGGCCTCAGGTATGTGGGTAAGCTGAATCTCTCTAAGTTGTTCCTCTCATGGAACCATTCCTCTATGAGTAGAGGCATGGGAAAATGCAAACTTGCAATAACACAAAAAACAAAACACAACATAATGTATATTTTAAAATTTTAACAAAAGCTATTAGCTGAGCAATTTGCTTGTTTTTTTTTAAAGTAATAATACAGAGAAAAATCATTATAAAATAATATCATCTAGAGAATACTGTAGTTAATGTTAGTATGTTTATTTCCCTTTAGTTGAGATCAAACTATAATGCAAAATTTCTCAATTTTCTCAGTTACTATATTACAAATAATTTTCGATGTCATTAAAAATTCTCCATAGATATAATTTTCATGAATCTGTATAATAATCCATTAAATCATTTGAAGTTGAATATAACTATATCTGGTGTTCTGTAAATAGATTTAAAACAAAATAACAAATCTACACCAGAAATCTTCATTCGAGATAAACTGAGATCTTCATGTATTCTCTCCATCTTTTTCTCCACGTAGATCTCTCATTCAAGTTGAGCTATGTCCTTGCAAACTTTTCCTGGGAAGGTTACTTTACTTACAGGAATGAAGGTTTCATACAGAATAAACAGAGCATGGGAAATGTCCACCAAGCATGAGTTTAATTGTGTGGCATAGCTTTAAAACCTTAAAGCAATATTTTCTGTGGATAAGTTAATGTATACATACATAGCCCATTACCTTAAGAACTTAGTTTGGGACAGACATAAAAGTGTATGAAAATTTTCTGGTTCACGTTTAGACCGAAATAATGCAGGGAAAACTAATTTCACATGTTAGAACATTAGAAAAGGTATAAAAACCAAGACCCCGCTCCCACCTCCCATCCTTGACTTCCTGTGTAATTAGGTAAGGAATATTTCCAAGTGGAGAGAGGTAGATTTAACAATAAAAAATAGGTGCCCTGGAGTAGAGTGGAGCCTGGTGGGAGAGGCCGGGCCAGGCCGGGCCATGGAGAGATGTCCCCCCGTGCTACCCTTTTCCTTGCTTCCTCAAGCCAAGTTTGCTGGCTGCAGCCTGTACCTCACCACACTCACTTTTTAACTGACCGTTTTATTCTGCCTGTCTGCTTGCTCTCTAGCAAGTAATGAATAATACACCGTCCTTCATGTGCAAAAACAAAACAAAACAAAAGACAAAGTATTGCTACGCTAACACCGAATACATTCCATTATAACAATCCTTGAGATGACTATTTCACAGCGAAGAATTCTAGTTAAGAAGAGAGACACTGCATCCCCTTGAAGTAAGAAAGGCATCATCTTTCTTCTCTTTTTGAAAAACTGATAAGCCACGGTTTCATAAATAATTTTGCTTTCAGAAGGAAGAGGAGAAATGATATGCAGGAGATCATTTCATTGCTAAAAGGAAAAAGGACATGATTGGTAACAATAAACTTGAACTACACTATATGCATCAAATTATATGAATTGCTATAAAACCGTTATTGGAGTTTTATGAAACATAAAAATGCTACTTTTACTTTCTGAAAGAATTTATGTCCGATGCACAACTATACTCATGTTTTTTGTTTGTTTTAAGAGAACATGAGATTTTCTACAAAATTTTTAGATAAGAGAATGAGATTTTAAGTTTTATTTGTCTAGCGAAAAAAGTAATAAAAAAGAACATCCTATTAAGATACATTTACTTGTGACTCATTTCTTTCAAAACATGGTTAAAATGAGAGCTGTGCTGAGCAAATACAGAGTATCTGAGCAACAGCTAATAACAAGACTTCTAAGTAGAGTAGTAAACTTTTAAAATGAGAAAAAATAAACTGAAGCACTCCCATATACATCTGCAATCAGAGATCTGCCAAACTCAACCCCATCTAGTTATTACTATGGTTACAGCCATTGTCTAAGGAACACTTCGAAGGGGGGAAAAACTGTTACACTTTTATTTCCATAAAGTTTAATATTTAAAAACATTTTAAGATCAATAGCTTAAAAAGCATTAAAACAGAATACACTTGTAAATTAAACAGATTTGTACTAGATATGATTAAACTATAGTTACCACTGACCATTTACTTCAGTGTTCACAGTTTTGTGTACATTTTGGACTAGAGACATATTCGGGCAGAGATTCATGAATCTACATGGGTCCACACAGAGAGTGATCCTGGACACTGGTCTACATGGAGTGCTCATGGACACTGGGGTTAAATTCATTCCACAGTGTGACACAGTGACTCCAGAGGCAAACACCAGACCACAATGACCATAACACATTTAAAAAGGGTGAAAGGCATCATATGAAAGATAATACACCAAAATTCAAACAATGGTTATGTAGGAATCATGGGGGGGTGGGGGTGGGGCGGGTGGTGGCAGGGAAGATGGTAGAAATACTATCCATAAGGAGAAAGGACAAGAAAGCTTCTTCTAGTATTTTCTTTGGTGCAAACAGTGCTCCTGTGGGGCAGTTTATTAATGTATTCACTTGGTCTTGACCATATGCTTTATGCTCAGAAAGAATCTCAGCAACAGTTACAATGAACTGATTCCTCTGGGTGAGTCATCTACACTCTTTTTGGCCATTAAACGCCACTAAGGTTAGCAATCAGAATGGAGATGCTTCCTGATGAAGGTTGACATAAGAAAACTTACACATGGGCATTCTAATTCATACTTCCAGATGAAAATAGATAAAGGCCAAGCAATATTCTGGTAGCTTCGGCTGAACCAAGTCTAGATATGGGAGAGGATGCCAGCCCCAGGTGTAGGTGTGTGTCCTGGTACTGAGCTTCCTAACTCTTCTCGATTCACTCAGGAATAAACCCCGAGTTTGTTCTTCACTCGCCTCCTCCCTGACATCACTCAGACTTGGTCCAAGACCTGATTATAATTATGCAAGAGTTACTTAGCTTATGTGGTCAAGAGTTGGTGCTCTAAGATCCACAGCAGGCCACAAGTGAGAGAAAAAAATCAAGTATAAATTAATCTGGTGCATGAGAATTCAGATAGGTTGTACAACTTGACTTGGGTTTACTTCTATAATAGCTACTAATGAGGATTAGTAAATCAGAAGTTATGCATCAACTTTCTATATGTTAGCAGTTGAACTCAAGGGTAGGTTTTTACATGTGACTAAAGATTTTTTTGTCTGTAGAACAGTAGGTAAACGGGCATTCTCTTTTTCAATCTGCAGCATTAAGACATATGTACTTTTTACTTAAATTCTTCCCCCCAAATAATAATTCTTTTTCTTACTACAAGTTTACTAGCACAGAAGAGCGTTCAATAACTATGTAAATGTGTTATGGTATGGCTATTTTAAAAAGATTTTGTTCACATTTATTTACTTCTCCCTATTTTTTATCCTTTTATAACCACTTCTTAAAAGACAAATTTAACCCAAAGTTTAAAAACATCAGTTACACTCTAAGGAAATGTGATTATGAATGATAATCTTATCTGATTCCATTGGAAAGCAAAAACACCTTTGGTGCACAGGTCACAAACTCTAATGTTTGCGGGGGCCAGTTAGATAACCCTCTAAAGAGGAAAACAATCATGAGGGTGGTGGTTCTGTAGCTATGTGTGGCCGTGGTGACCTGCAGTATAGATCAGGTGGTGGCCACATTCAGCCCTAGCCAAGTCTAAGTCCAATGCTACCAAATCTAATTATTTCGGATAAAAATCCAGTTTTTGTGTCATGGTGCAATTTTTAAACATGGGAAAATAATTTGCATTCTTTAAAAATACTGTTTGAGCCAAATAAAACATACCAGTGGCCAGATCTGGTCCACAGGCCACCAGTTTGTGAACACTGATCTAGTCTACAATGAAAATTTCATCAATTTTCATTTCCTGGACATTCAATTATTGTTTAATGTCTGCGATCTGAAGATAACCCAGGGTACATGTTTATAATATAGGAAAGCAGAAGACAAATTTGCAAAGAGAATTCTTTTATAAAAAATATAACCCATGACATGAAAAAGGACATATTTATATAATAAGGCTACAAACAGATCCTCACATGTAAATATCTGGCTTGTGGTTTCTGACCACTTATAATGGCAACTTTATTGTACTGCTGAAAAGGAAACCACAAAAGCACTTTGCTGTCAGTCACAATCAAGCTTCAAACACATGGAGACACTGAGCGTGCTCACAGGCTCTGTCAGCTCGAACTGTATTGAGGTACTGACTGCTCCGTAATTATCATTCCCC
>NW_006439568.1:23550053-23573177 GCF_000325575.1 Pteropus alecto | reverse complement strand
ACACAATGTACTCCATGGAGTTAGGATTTGAAGATCTGAGGATATGACAGTTTGGAAAATGTTTCTTTACAGAGAGAAAAGTTGGCCTACCATCCATATTGGCAGGAATGAAAGTGTCAAGTAATTCATATTAATAAAAAACATTGCTATTGTCATTCATTGAAGATAGGTAATTCGCATAATTTCAAATGAGGAAATTTACCTGGATTAAGAACAATAATCCTTTCTTTTCTGTTTTTCTTGACACACATTAGTGATTAAACTTGAAAAGACTCCCAAAAAGTAAAAATGGTATCATTGAAAAGATTAGCTCTGTATTATAAATTTAAATGCACATTACTTCACCAATAGCTATGTCTCTAAAAATATTTTGTGGCATTCTCAGAAAATAAGGAATGGGTGGCAAAGGCATTTCAAATAAAGTATTTAGCTTTTTAGAATGCTTTCAAGTTGAGAGTGCATGAGTAAACATAAAATGAGAATTGCAGAGTTGTATTCCACACATTTTATTTAGGCTGGTTTGGGGACAATGTGCTAAAACAGGCAACCCAGAAAACCCCTGAGAAAGGGGATTTTTTTTTTTTTTTTTTGCCTACTTCCAACATGAAAAATAAATCTCCTTATGATGTGCCACTATCGCAGGCAGCCCATGCAGTTTAGAGCTCCAGTGCGTCCATCCAGGCTGGCACTAGGCACAGGCCTCTGAAGGACTGACAGATTCGCGGCATCTAGGTTTGTGGAACACGACTGGTCACTCACTCGTTGGTCTGTTTATGTTTTCTTTCATTTGTTTCTAATAAAAATCTTGGAGACCAAAGTTTCTGCTTGAGATGAATTCTTTGGAATTCTAAAAGGCCTCACCAGGGCTTTCTGGCTATGTTATGACCATCATCTGATGGATTGCAGACACATTTCAGCTTAGAGCTTTCTAACAGTACAACAGAAATACACGAAACAATATATATTCCACATCATGAACTTCATTTTGAAGAAAAGCCAGCATGTTAGGGAAAATTAGAGATGGAAAAGACTTATCAGTCGTATGTCTCATTCTCTCCTCATTTTCTCAGTGCAGTTAGCTCTCTAATCTTAATCCAAATTAGCCCACGAAAAGGGTGACTACTTCTCTTAGGAAATTATTCCAGGGCCAAGGAGACCTGGCTGCTATTCATTTTATCATTCCATTTAATATTCCAAGTGTTTGATCTCATATAATTCATCTAAATTTAATCTACATGTTATGTACTTCTATTCATCTGGGCAAAAATTAAATAAGTTTATGTGTCTCAGATGGTACCTGGCTTAATAGATGCACGTTCAATATTAGTTTCTTACCTTTAACTATCTCTAAAGTATTGCTTGCGTTTAATAGGGAAAAAAACTGACATATTCTCTGAACTCTATTTACTTTCAATAAATATACTCAGAGGCACAGAACTGAAAAATGTCCATCACGTCCTATTTCTTCTGCTTTCTCTGCCATTGCAACAATCTCCACATCTCATTCCCTTGGCACCCCTAGGCAAATTAATACGATATGGAGTAAGGTCTACCATGAATCTCCTTAATTTTATGTGGCTTCAACTCCTTGAATTTTTGATACCTTCATTATTTTAAATCATCTCTCAATGCTTAGGCATAGCATAGATTACAGTCACGGGAATGGAAAACATTAAATGTAAGGCCACACTCTGTAGATCTCACTCAACTCCCAAAAAAGGCTTATAAACCTTTGAGTAATTTACAGAGTGAATATTCATGAGTACCTCGCAATGAAATGTTTAACCATTGCGCTTCATCAGGAATTGAAATCTTTTAAAAAAGTGTTTTTTTCTTCCAACGCCCTAGAACAGAATATCTTATACTCATTTTATCAAAATTCAATCTCAAATCAATCTACGAGGCACCACTGTGTGATTTCCCTGTGCCACGCTCTCCTGGAAGGAACAGACAGCAGGCGACCAGACACGCAGCCACCAGGCTCCTGGGTCTCAGCTGACTGGCCAGGATGGACATCAAACGAGCCACTGTGACCATGATGAGTATTGCCGAAGGGGAGGGTACAGTCAGAACTGCTGTGTGCAGTTGAGCAGCCTGTGCCGTGCACAAAGACACTGCATCTGAGGGGGCACCACCCACATCTCAGATTTTATTGATCTGTATATATCTTGGGACAACTTTCTGACAGATGGCACCGGAGTGTCCTGCACTAATAAAATCAACAGATTACAATAATTTTCAGACAGACAGAATGAAAGTATCATGCGAAAGGCTGCCCTTTTTTTTTTTTAATTCACAAAAATGCACCACATGGATGAGCGGAGGGCCCACACAGGGTGCTCAGAGAATAAGCCTGCTTAATTCAGTCTCGAAACCAAGAAAAGCCTCCTGAGGAAGAGGGTTTACCTGCAATAGGCAAGATTAGCAGAAGTTCAAAATGTTAGTACAAGTTCCACAGAATATCCAACTTACCTCTTTTTACTAGATTTCTCGTATCATAACTAGTCCCTCAGAAAACATACTCTTCAATTACAGTTAGACCTGAAAGAAATCTGCCCTTGGGCCTCTCTGAAGTTAACTGGACAGAAGAAGACAAAGTTGCACACACATCTTAGGCTGTTACACTTTTCTTCTAACTATCTTTTGTGTCTGTTTTGTAAATGTATTTTTTCTCGATAGGTTACTTAGAAATTCTGGTGTTTTCTGACATGCTTTGGTAGCGGATACGTGGAGGAGGCAAAGGGCAGTTACTGCCTCACGGCTGGACAAATGAGCTGTGTGGACCTTTCAGGTCCCTGAAAAAAAAACCACACGGATAAGAACAATAAAAAGCATTTCATGAATTGTTTCATCCGCTTTAGAAAATATAACCACCAGCCATCTTTGGAGGCAGGGAAGTAAACTCCATCATAAAGAATTAGGTACTCTGTTTCTATGTAACAGGAATTATTATTATAAATCACGGTGACGGTGCCGTCACACGTGTACGACAGCTCCAACACTGTTCTTAGGTGTTTGTGTTTACTCAGTCCTTCCCCACAGCAACTTCTAAGGTAAGAACTATTTTTATCCCCATTTTACGGGTTAGAAATCTGAGGCATAAACTGGTTTAAATGACTTGCCCGAGGTCACAGAGCTTTCCAGTGGCAGAACTGAGGCTTGAACCCTGGCAGCGTGGACCCTAGAACATGTGTGCGCTCTTGACCATTCTACTGCCCTGGCTTCCTGGCTCACGTGTCCAGCCTAGATGCTACATCAAATCGAAAATCCATCCCATTAAGCTTTCTTAATTAACAAACTCAAGTCAACATCTAGAATTTACCACACTGCCAGTATAACCAGCATTTTAGGAGAATAAGCTTTTGGTCCTATTATTCACTTAGAGAGACATTCAGTGAGAAAAGTAGGGTAAAAGTACAAGGTGACACAAGGATACAAGGGCCCTGACACTCTCTCTCAAAAAACTGGACCCAGGCCTGGACACTCAGATCCGCCTATGCACCAGGATTATTCTCCATTATCTAAGCCCCAAGGCCAGACACAGGCGAGTTCTCTATCCTGGCTGAGTCTCTAGGACACCATGACTGTTTACAGCATTGCCTTCAGAATTCCCTAACGGGTTTTCTGCAGAACTGTTGTTTCCTGAGATGCTTAATATAAAAGCATCTTGTGGTCAATACGTTTGAAAAACTTTGGCTACAGCCTCTGCCTCTGACAGACTGACAGTGTGCAGAGACCTGTCTCTAGGCCCCAAGAAGCCCTGCACTGATGCCTGTGCAACTCAAAATCTATCAGAAACTTATTAGATTATGGAATTATTTTTTTTTTTAGAACACCTATGAAAGCACCAGTAAAACCCGTGCTCACGAAATGCTGCCTCTAGGTGAGCATAACGACGAGGAACAGGAGGAAACACGGACGGGAAAGGGGATGGAAAAGATGGTTTGAGGTAGAGAGCACAAATCAAAATATCCATAATGCTTACCACAGTGCTTCCTACATACTAGTCCTAAAAAAATACCTGTTCAATTGCAATGTGCAAAGGGAACAGGAATTTCGATTATGTAAGACCAAACAGCAGGTCTGGCAGTCTTGTGTGTAGTAAGACTAGTACACATGATTCCTTGCTTCTGGAAAAGACAAAAAGTATGTGTATGAACCAGACCACCTAAAGAGAGGAAGGAAGGTGGAAGAAAGTAACCTTCACTTGAATTTAAGAGGTAAGCTTACTAAAGTGTTCTAGATTTTAATTTTCTTTTTTATTTGAAAAGCAACAAAAGACAGAAGGGCAGAAAATTTGCAGTCTCCATGCAATATTGCAACAGACATTCTCTTTTCTTTTTTTTTTTTTAAATTTAAAGGGAGGTTTGATTTCTTTCTTGAAGCTTCCAAGAAATGATAGGGGAAAAAAGTTCTAGCATAGAAAAGTGTGGATATTTTTCTGCCTCATCTGTAGATACAGCCATAAGGTATGTCTGTTTCAAAAAAAAATGCTTTCCCCCTCTGTTTCAAATTCTCTAGATTTTTAAGAATCTTTATAAAGAATCTCAGATGGTAGGAGGTTGTTCTGGAGAAAATTCTCAATCACCAGCAGTCCCTAAGCCACCCACAATACTTTGCAATAATCTAAATTCAGCTCAGGAGTGCTGTGGGAATATTATTTATGAACATATATTATTGTTTGCAAAGATTGTAAAGTAGGAAATGATTTGTGTTTGAGGCTATAATTTACTTCCTTGAGTCATTTTACATGGTCAGAAAGGGAGGTTGCTAAAAATGTTCTAAAGTTGAAATGTTAATTGGGGCAAAAGATCACACAAAGAAAAATGACGTGTAGCATTAAGAAAAATGCATCTGGCACCGCGGTGGGTGTGAAGTTGGAGGTGGGTGGGCTGGCCCCACAGGGAACTTGGGGAGGACAGGGTGCTGCCTGGGGCAAGGTGGGAACCCGTAAGCTTCCCGTTGTTAGCGAGAGCTTCCAACAAGTCAGGCCAAGATGAGCAGTTTCACAGGCAGTTTCACTGACCATCTGTGAGGGGTATCAAGGCTGGTCCTAGATTTCTGGCAACTTCTGAATTCTCACTTCAGGTTCCAAGAGGCCTGGCTATATTTCATTTCTGTGAAATCTCTGGTCTTTATAATAAATCCAGCCGTATCCCCCTTCCTTTGAGCTGGTTAGAATAGCTCTCTTTTTCTTGTTCCCAGAAATATGATTTCCCAGAACTGGGAGTCTCAAGGTAAATGGAGTATTTCAATACAATGAGGTGTACTCAACCGTCCCCTGGGTAACTGTTTGATATGCCTGGACACTTATTTTCCATGGCCATTCATGGAAACTGAGCAAAATGCAGAATCAGAAACAACACTAAAGATCAGCTCTAAATATATAATCATTATGAAGCATCATATAATATTTTCAGAACAACTGGGGCCTGTTGAGGTCGGTCCCAAGTTGACAATATAACCAGATCTTTGGTCCATTATTTCTCAGGTTTTGAAAATACAATAAATCTAGAATGTCTGTGTACACAGTATGTGTAGTAAACAGAAGATAAGATATACACCCAAATTGTTCATTTTATCGGAATGTTAAAAATAGTAAATGATTAGATAAATTGTGTGCCTATTCAGAGCAGTAACAGCATGGCAATTTTAACTGAACAATTTCTAGAAAGCCAAAAAAGTGTTCTTTGCTAACTATTCTGTCACATATCATGAAAGTATTTTAAATATTTTAAATGAATAAGGGAAACTACTTGCAAAGCAAAATGAAATTCTCTTTGAATATACATTATTCAATTTAAATTATACATTCTTTAAGGATATCATAGATTTTTTAGAATATTAAAATTTGGATATGTAAGCACATGTTATATTTGATCTAGTTGTTACCAGATAATAACCATTAACTTGTTTCTACGTCAATGAAGTTTCCAAATTCACAGAAATTTATAATCATGCTGTTTCTATAGCAGCAAATTAAAAGCAAAACTAAAAAGATCTTGTTGATTTTAACAAGGTTTAGAGAATTTGTTCTCCTTTTTAGCAGTGATTTTTGCTCTTTTTTTTTTTTAGTCTTTAGCTACATCTCATACTCTTTTCTAAATGTATTTAGTAAATCATAAATTTTCAAAGTAAGATAATTGTGAATCACTGTAAAATTACATATTCTTATAGTAATGTAGAATAACTAGTAGTTAATTCTTAATGTAAAATGGCTAAACTATTTTTAAGAATCTTTATAAAGAATCTCAGATGGTAGGAGGTTGTTCTGGAGAAAATTCTCAATCACCAGCAGTCCCTAAGCCACCCACAATACTTTGCAATAATCTAAATTCAGCTCAGGAGTGCTGTGGGAATATTATTTATGAACATATATTATTGTTTGCAAAGATTGTAAAGTAGGAAATGATTTGTGTTTGAGGCTATAATTTACTTCCTTGAGTCATTTTACATGGTCAGAAAGGGAGGTTGCTAAAAATGTTCTAAAGTTGAAATGTTAATTGGGGCAAAAGATCACACAAAGAAAAATGACGTGTAGCATTAAGAAAAATGCATCTGGCACCGCGGTGGGTGTGAAGTTGGAGGTGGGTGGGCTGGCCCCACAGGGAACTTGGGGAGGACAGGGTGCTGCCTGGGGCAAGGTGGGAACCCGTAAGCTTCCCGTTGTTAGCGAGAGCTTCCAACAAGTCAGGCCAAGATGAGCAGTTTCACAGGCAGTTTCACTGACCATCTGTGAGGGGTATCAAGGCTGGTCCTAGATTTCTGGCAACTTCTGAATTCTCACTTCAGGTTCCAAGAGGCCTGGCTATATTTCATTTCTGTGAAATCTCTGGTCTTTATAATAAATCCAGCCGTAACCCCCTTCCTTTGAGCTGGTTAGAATAGCTCTCTTTTTCTTGTTCCCAGAAATATGATTTCCCAGAACTGGGAGTCTCAAGGTAAATGGAGTATTTCAATACAATGAGGTGTACTCAACCGTCCCCTGGGTAACTGTTTGATATGCCTGGACACTTATTTTCCATGGCCATTCATGGAAACTGAGCAAAATGCAGAATCAGAAACAACACTAAAGATCAGCTCTAAATATATAATCATTATGAAGCATCATATAATATTTTCAGAACAACTGGGGCCTGTTGAGGTCGGTCCCAAGTTGACAATATAACCAGATCTTTGGTCCATTATTTCTCAGGTTTTGAAAATACAATAAATCTAGAATGTCTGTGTACACAGTATGTGTAGTAAACAGAAGATAAGATATACACCCAAATTGTTCATTTTATCGGAATGTTAAAAATAGTAAATGATTAGATAAATTGTGTGCCTATTCAGAGCAGTAACAGCATGGCAATTTTAACTGAACAATTTCTAGAAAGCCAAAAAAGTGTTCTTTGCTAACTATTCTGTCACATATCATGAAAGTATTTTAAATATTTTAAATGAATAAGGGAAACTACTTGCAAAGCAAAATGAAATTCTCTTTGAATATACATTATTCAATTTAAATTATACATTCTTTAAGGATATCATAGATTTTTTAGAATATTAAAATTTGGATATGTAAGCACATGTTATATTTGATCTAGTTGTTACCAGATAATAACCATTAACTTGTTTCTACGTCAATGAAGTTTCCAAATTCACAGAAATTTATAATCATGCTGTTTCTATAGCAGCAAATTAAAAGCAAAACTAAAAAGATCTTGTTGATTTTAACAAGGTTTAGAGAATTTGTTCTCCTTTTTAGCAGTGATTTTTGCTCTTTTTTTTTTTTAGTCTTTAGCTACATCTCATACTCTTTTCTAAATGTATTTAGTAAATCATAAATTTTCAAAGTAAGATAATTGTGAATCACTGTAAAATTACATATTCTTATAGTAATGTAGAATAACTAGTAGTTAATTCTTAATGTAAAATGGATGCTAAACTATTGAATGAAGATCATGCATCAAAGTATCTAAGTGCATGTAATGTCAGTTTGACATATGAATAAAATATAACATGGTATTACAAATACTTTTAGATGATTCATTAATGATTACAGGGCACAGTATAACATTTGTTGTTACTGTTAATTTATTAAGACTCAGACTTGGATTTAGGCTTTTCAACATAAGCGTTATAACTACAAAATGCAAGTTTCTTCATGGTTAATGTGGCAGCGTGACAGTGGATAACTGAAATTAGTAGCATAATTGTTCCAAGTTAATATGCCAAGAAAACAGGAACTAGACTTTCTTCTTTGTGCACGTGTTTTTTAAGTTGTATGCTTTTCACCAACTATTCTCATCTCTTAAAATTTCCATTTGTCAAAACATAGAAAAAGGCTCACCTGTAACAGACATACAGCCTAACGGAGCAATGAGAGTAATGGGGGCGAATCCATAGGCGGCAAAATTTCCCGTCTCTCCCACGGCCATCAGCACAAGCCCAACCCACCATAACACGCTTCTGAAGAACGGCCTTGGGTGCTCTCGGTGTGCCGACTGAAGATGAGAATATTTCTAGAAATTAGAGTGTAAATAAGAAAATATTTTTACCCAATTAAAATTTGCCTTAAAAGTTTTGGTCTTATAAATTTGCATCACGGTTTTTAAATTTATTTGCAGATTATCGTAGAGCAATTTTTAAGGTTTTGTTCCAAACATGTTAACAGCAGAAGTGACTCACACACCTTTTTATAGTTTAAAGGTCCTTCTCACATATGAATGTTGCTTAATTTTCATAACAACTCTGTAAAATAAGTGTCATTAGTACTATCTAAAGATGAGGTATATGTGAAGGAGCTAAGTGGCTTTTTAGTCCAATACATCAAGCACTTATTTTAGAATATCAAAAAGTCTGGATGACAAAATAAATTACTAAAGAAAAACCCTTTGAAAAGGGATTCAAATTTATGAGTCAAAGTAGCTACCACATTAAACACAGCAGGGCAGAATGCTTTGGTAGAAGAGGGTTAGGTTGCGGGCAGGCAAATCTTATTTATATCTGGTTTGAGTATTTTTTTTTCTATTTTAAATACAGATTCCTGAAAAACTGGCCATTAAAAAAAGCCCTATTTCCCTGTTGATTTTATGATAACTGAACTTACTTCTTTATAAGAAGGATATACAATTCTAAATTACTTTTTCAGAATATTTTAAGAAAATAATAAAAGTAGTAGAAGAAAACAGAGCATTAAAAAAAAAAACTTGTCTTATGCCAAGGTTATGAACATCTTTCTAAGTGTAGTACAAATTCATAAGCCACCTAGGCACCTTGCCTAGCGTACACAGTGCTATTAAGAGGCCCACAAAAACATTTGATTTCTTTTACAATCAGAAGAAGAAAAAAAAATAAATGTGATCCAGCTGGATTAGATTTGTATTTATATTAATCAGGTCATAAAACATAATTTTTTATATGTTTGATGAAGGAAGGAGCCCAAGAAGACAAAAGTGCTTAAGGCCAATTAAAGTCATAATGTGTTAGAAAAATAAGCTTCTTCTTACCTGAATATTTAGGGAAATGCTGATTACCAAATTACCTAAAATGGCCAGCAAAACTCCAAAAAGGTGAATCTGAAAAAAAAAAAATGTTTTCTTTAAGTGGTACTTTCAATAATACTTGTAAGATATTTACTGAAAAAAAACCTCCAAAAATTTAAGTTGATATTCATTCAGCAAATATTTACTTAGCATCCACTCACAAGGATTGTTTCAAATATGAATAATAATTTTATAAGGATTAGTTTTTCACTTTAATCAAACATTGGTTTTTAGAACTAGCTCAGTCCTTTACTGAATTCTCTAGATCAGGGGTCCCCAACCCCCAGGCTGCAGACTGGTACCCATCTGTGGCCTGTTAGGAACCAGGCCACACAGTAGAATGTAAGCAGCGGGCAAAGTGAGTGAAGCTTCATCTGTATCTGCAGCCGCTCCCCAGCACTGGCATCGCCACCTCAGCTCCACCTCAGATCATCAGGCATTAGATTCTCACAGGGGCACCAGTCCCTGGTGCCAAAAGGTTTGGGACCACTGCTCTAGATATCTATGTCATTCACTAAAACAAAGAAAACAGTCACCAAGTTCTGACTTTTTCCCACTAAGATGCTTCTTATTTATCTTTTCTGACCATTTTCTTCCGCAACCCCTCTGATTGGGTTGTTCGTTGTCTCAGGTATGGACTATATAATTTTTTCCCATCTGATCTCCCTCTTCTCTTAAATATTCTGGAGGATTGTGGTATGAAAGAAATAATTAGCCTTGGAGTTAAAGGATGAATCTGAGATTTGGATCTGTTATTTTCTAGTGAGTGACCTTGAGCAAGTTATTTCAGCTCTGCGGCCTCAGTAAACAGGAGGCATTGGTCAAAATGCTTCCAGAAATTCCTTAACCTCTAAAGTTCTATGATCTCCACTGGAGACACATTAAATTTTTCCACCACTCCCCTGGTCAAGAACTCACAATGTCTGTCCACAGACAACTACATTAAATAGAAAACTCTACTACACCTGCTCCCTGTCCTCAACCTGTCTTCAACCTGACCAACCAATTGTCCAGGACACACTTAATGTGCTTCCTCTACCTCAGGCACCTGGCAGACCACATTCTCCAGTCAGAAGTCATTCTCTTGCTCATGTCACCCTTCTCACCTAGACAGAGCAGCTCCCACTTCCAATCATCCCACAGCCTTCTGCCCTGCTGAGGCCGCCACCTTGAGACCTCAGACCACAACCCATCTTCACTTTCTCAGACTCGAAACAGTGACTATCCTTTATTTCTTCTTTTATATTAGGTTCTGTAAATGGATGGCAAATTCTCTGAGGGAAGAGAACCATGTCTTAGCCTTCTACTGGGTTTTCAACGTCATCTACTATACAAAATTAGGGGCTTTCAAAATGTGTATAATAAGAACTAAACAGGTTAAAAAAATAAGTTCTTATATATTGCCCAAGATATTTACTATAGATACTGCATCTATTACTTGATGACTTCCAAAGATTCATTAGCAGATCCTACCTATATATAAAGGTATAAAATCTTCCAGCATGATAACTTAGCAAAAATATGAGGCATCTTTCCTCTTTGTCTACAGTACGGAACTTCTAGCTAGCGTCAAATTCCAAAGAGTTATTTGAATTTCAAATGAACACTACAACCACAAGGAACCCCTTTCAAAATGCAAAATGTCTTTGAAGTTTTAGAACTTTATTATATTTGCTGAACTGGAATTCGGTATTTTGAAAAATTGAAGCAGAAAAGTTGAAAACCCATTTAATAGTTGATATATAATATCCATAGTCTTTAATCAGTTAAGAATTTTCTTTTCCTAATAAAGGCACTTGGCAATAATTTTGATCATTATTCCTCATGGGGAACAATTGTATCATAATACAATGTGCTATTTCCATGCTTTTGATTTACAATTAAATGCATTTGGCAGTAATCAGGAAAATAAAGATTCAGAAGAAGTTTGGGATTAAATGGATAATTACAACAATCTTCCATAATTATAAAAGTAAATTGTTAAATAGAAATAACTTACTTCAAAATTATTTAAATCATTCACTGAGTAGTTTAAATGCCACTAGGCCAAGTGTTTAGAAATTGGTAGAAGGATTTGTCAATGATTTTTCGAATATGACACCAAAAGCACAGGCAACAAAAGAAAAAATAGAAAAGTTGGACTTCGTCAAGATTAAAATCTTTTGTGCATCAATGGACACTATTAACAGAGAGGAAAGGCAATCTGCACTATGGAAGAAAATATTTACAAATTGTATATCTGATAAAGATTGATATTCACAATACATAAGGAACTCCTACAACTCAACCATAAAAATAAAAAAAAAAAATTAAAAAAAACAGCTAAAAATGAGCACAGGACCTGAATACCTAAATAGACATTTCTCCAAAGAAAATATACGAATGGCTAATAAGCACATGGAAAAGGTGCTCAACATTGCTAATCATCAGGGAAATGCAGACCCAAACCATGATGCGCTATCACTTCATTCATCAGGAGAGCTACAGTTTAAAACAACAAAACAGAAGAGAAAATAGTAAGTGTTGGTAAAGACGAGGAGAAATTGGAACCCTTGTGCTTTGCTGGTGGGGATGTAAAATGGTATGGCTGCTGATCTCAGACTACGTACCAAAATTAATTCAAAATCAAAGACCAGAGTGTAAGAGCCGAAACTATAAAATTCTCAGGAGAAAACAAAGGAGTAAATCTTTGTAACTTTGAATTAGGCCATGGAATCTTATAGATAAGACATCAAAAACATAAGCAACAGAAGAAAAAATAATTGGACCTCATCAATATTAAAAACTTTTGTGTTTCAAAGGACACTATCAAGAAAGTGAAAAGACGACTCATAAAATGGCAGAAAATATTTGGAAATTATAGATTTAATAAGGGACTTGTATCTAGAATATATAAAGAACACTTACAACTCAATAATAAAGATAAATAATCCAATTAAAAATGGAGAAAGGATGTGAATAGACATTTCTCCAAAGAAGACAAATGGCTAATAAGCACATGCAAAGATTCTCAAGATCATTAGTCATCAAGGAATGCAAATCGAAACCACAGTGACATACCACTTCATACCAAAAAAGATGGCTATAATCAAAAAGTCATATAATAAGTGTTTGAAAGGAGGCAGATAAATCAGAATCCTCATACACTGCTGATGGAAATGCAAAATGGTGTAATCACTTTGGAAAACAATCTGGCAGTTTCTCAAAAAGTTAACCACGGACTTTCCATTTCACTCAGCAACTCTACCCCTACGTATATATCCAAGAGAAATGAAAACATGTCCACATAAAACCTTGTACACAAATGTCCACAGCAGTATTATTCATAATAGCCCAAAGTAGAAAGGACTCAAATGTCCATCAACTAATGAATAAACAAAACGCAGTGCATTCATATAATGGGATATTATTCAGCAATAAAAAGGAATGAAGCACTGATATATGGTACAACCTAGATAAGCCTTGAAAATTTTATGCTAAGTTAAAGAACCTAGGCACAAAAGACCACGTTATATTCTGTTCATATGAAAGAACCAGAATAGGCAAATCTATAGAGAACAGAATGAATAGCATCGTTGTAGGGCTGGGAAGGATGGGAGTTCGGGGAATAACAGTTAAAGGGTGGTGGGTTTCTTTTTGAGGTGATAAAAATGTTCTAAAGTTGTGGTGATAGTTGCACAACTCGGTGGCTGTACTAAAAACCAGTGAACTGTCCACTGTAAAAGAGGATTAGTATGGTATATGACTTATAATTTAATAAAGTTATTATAAAAAATAATTTTAAAAACACGAAGCATTTACACTTTTTTTTGCCCAGAGAAATAAAATGCTACAAATGTAGCTAGTTCTATTTCAATCTCTTCTCCCTCTCGAAGTAAGTTTTTTCAGATGTTGACATTTCTCTTTCCTTCCTAGATTTATTTTCATTATTTTTATTTTGTTTGCTCAATATTTTTTTCATCTTCGTTTAGACTCAACTCATTAGCTTTTTTTCCTAACAATATATGCAAGTACAGCTATACATTTCTGTTTTAGCTGCTTGCAGAGTCTTAGCACATACAGTTTTCATTGGCATTTAGTTCTAAATATTTTCCAATTATCTTATTTTTATCTGAGCCTTATATTATTCAGAGGTGTGCTTTTCAATATTTTTAAACGAATGGGGTGTTGATTATCACTTGTTACTAATTTCTAATTTTATTGAGTTGTGGGCAGAAAATATGCTGCATATAAATTAACATTTGCTTTATGACCTAGTATATGGTGTAAATTGAAATTTGTTTTGTGATCTCATAGTGTATGGTCAAGTTTTATAAGTGTTCATGTATGCTTGAAAGTATTTAATTGTTGGGTTAATATATTTTATGTGTTCATTGCTCAAATCTTTGACACTCTTACTAAATTCTGGACTGCTTTGTCTATCAATTGCCAAGGAGGGTATATTTAAATTCTACTACAAACATGAATTTATCCATTTTTTCCTTTTAAATCTATTGAGTTTTGCTTTACATATTTTAAGGATATAGTACTAGGTGCATACAAGTTCAGGATTGTTTTATCTTCTCAGTTAATTATTCCTTTTATCATTATGTATTTTTTAAAATCTCAATAACATTTTTGCTTTAAAGTCTATTTTATTAGATATTAATATAATGTGGCTGCTTTCTTTTGATATTTGCAACTTTCCACATCACTTTACTTTCAACATTTGTGTGTCATATTTTAGTTGGGCCTCTTATACATAGAAAATAACTGGAAAAAAATTCCTGAGACATTATGTCAAATGGTAACATTAGTCCATTTGTTTATTCTGATTACAAATATATTTTTCATTTATTTCTACTATCTTTTTTTGGGGGGGGGTATTTGTAGTTATCTTGCTTTTTCTTTGTTTTCTAATTTCTCTCCTTTCCTGAATCCTGCTGGATTTATTGAGTTTTCTTTATTCTTCCCTCTACTACTCTTGCCAGGAAGTTAAATATCTTACTTAGATTCTTTAATTACTATTAATTTTTAAAAACTTTTTATTTTGAAATAATTATTGACTCACAGTAGATTGCAAAGAAATGTACAGGTAGGTCTCACGCATTCCTCTCCTAGCCCTCCACTCAATGTTAACATCTTACACAAGTACTATAAAATATCAAAACCCAGAAATCAGCATTGGTAAAGATCTTATCTTATTCATAGTCCACCAGTTATATATGCACTTGTGTGTATGTGTGTGTAATCGAGATACTCATTTGTACCATCACCATAACATATTATCACCACTGCCTCCTGTCATCCCTTTGTAGATATACCCATCTTCTCCTCCCTATCCCTAACCTCTAGCAACCACTAATCTGTTTTCCATCTCTATAACCATGTTATTTCACAAATGCTACATGAATGGAACTGTGCAGTATGCATCCTTTTGAAGTTGGCATCAGCCTTAAGGTTAATCCAAGTTGTTGACTCAATAGTCTGTTCCTTCTAATTGCTGAGTAATATTTCATAGTATGGATGTACCACAGTTTGTTTAACTATTCACTCACTGAATGATATATGACATTCAGTGAGTGCCAGTGAATGTCAATAAAAATGATGGCCAGTTTTTGGCTATATGAAAAGGCTGCTATGAACATTTGTGTACAAATTCTGCATGAAAATAAGTCTTCTTTTCTTTGAGATAAATGCCCAAAAGTGTAATTGCTGGGTCATAGAATAAATCCATTTCCAGTTTTGAAAGGAAGTGTCAAACTATTTTCCAGAGCAGCTGTGTCATTTTGCGTTCTCAACAGCAATGTATGAGTGATAGTTTCTCCACTGTTAAATTTATCATGCATTTCCAACATGAATTCTAATGTTAATCTATATTCTCATCCTCCTAAACATTATAAAAACTTTAATCTCTTCTCTCCTCTCTTACATGTTGTTGTTTTAAATTAGTCAGTTATTATTTGTTTTATAGTGATTACTTGCCTTATTTATCGTTGTTTTTTTTTGTTTTTGTCACTGCTTTTTATAAAAAAAAGTTTTATTAAGATATAGTTGACATACCATAATGTTCACCCTTTTAGAGTAAGCAGTTCAATAGTTTTCCGTATATTTGCAGAGTTCTGCAATCATCACCACTATCCAAATTCAGAATATTTTCATCACCCCAAAAATGAAACTCCATACCCATTAGCAGCCACTTCCTATTCCCTCCTCTCCTCGGTTTGGCAACCAATCACCCATCTACTTTTTCTCTGCATGGCTTTGCCAATTCTGGACATTTTATAAAAATGGACTCATAAAATATGTGACCTTTTATGTCTTGTTTCTTTCATTTAGAGTGATGTTTCTAAGGCTCATTTTGTTGTAACATGTATCATGTATGTAGCATGTATCGCTCTTTTTATGGCTATATAACATTCTACTGTACAGATACACATTTTATTTCTTTAATTGATTGATGGACATTTGGGTTGTTTCTACTTTTTGAATATTATATTTTTGTAACTTAATTTAATTCTGGGTTCAGTGTCCTTCCTGAAGAAAACTTTAGTAGCTCAACGAAATCCTTGGAGTTGAAATTATTCTACAAATATCTTCATGCCATCTTTCCTCTTGAGTATGGAAGTACAGGAAGAACGTTATTTCATTTAGAACTTTAGTGGTATTATTCCACTTTCTTCTGGCTCTTACTGCTGTTTTTGGAAAGTAGGTTGTCAATCTAATTACTGCTCCTTTGTAGGTAATCTGTCATTTTTCTCAGGATGCTTTTAAGATTTTCTTTGTCATTGGTTTTCAGCAATTTCACTACAATTTGTCTATACGTGAATTACTTTTTGCTTAGGACGCATGCTTCCTCAATTTGAAGATTCATGTCTTCCACCAATTTTGTTAAGTTCTCAACTATATCTCTTTGAACGTCATTTCTCCTTTGTTCTCTCTATTCTCTCCATGTAGAATTCCTTTTATAAGTATGTTAGACTTAATTCTATCCTCCTTGTTTCTTAAATTCTCTCATATTTTCCAAATCTTTATCTCTTTGTACTGAATTATAATTTCCTTAGATCTATCTTCTAGTTTAGCATTTCTGACCTTCCTCCTCTGCATTGAGTTTTTGCACACTTTTATTAGTACATGTATTACATACTGTAATATAATAATTTTTTTACAAGTTCATTTCCCCTCTAGACTATAAGCTCCTTGAGGGCAGAGCAGTAACTTACTCGCCAACTCATCTTTGTAATCCTAATGACTAGTATAGGATCTGGCACAAAGAAATTGTTTATTAAATATTATTTTAACTGAACTACCACCAGATTGAGTAAAACTGTCTAGAAGTAGTAAATTTTTGACTTTTAGCCCTAGGAAAATCTCAAAGGGAAAATTTTATAATCAACTGGGGCTTGAATATACCAAACACTCATTCTTGTGAGAGCAGAAGCTTGCCCCAGAATTCAGATTTTAAGAATTAAGAGTGTCCACTAGTGTGCAATAAAAAGCTGCCTGTTGACTTTTAAAATTTAGTTAATTCACGTACTCTAAAAGAACAAAAAATATATGGCATAAAGAGGTATCAGAAACAGTTTCCTGATAATATTCAGCATAAATTGGTATGTCTTATTATTTTTCTGAAAATTTACCTAATTATTCAAGGTTAATTGCATGCTCTGTAAATTCATGTAACACATACTTGTAAATAGCAGTGATACAGCAAATCCTCACTAATGCCCCTAACTGTTGGGGAGGAACGCTTTAAATTTGCAGTGTTTCTAAAAGAAGGTGGTTTAATTATCTTCAAGGACATACAGTAACTTAAGGAAACCACTATCAAATACTGTTTCCAATTAGAGGCTCTGGTACTTTAACGACTACACAACCCTTACCTGCAATCAGAAGTATCACTTGCATTCAGTGAGCAAGCCTTTGTAAACTTGCCATTTAAATTAGATTAAAGATGTATAGTTTACATCATTACTTTATTGGGAATGTTATCTATTTTCTAGCATTTTAGAATTATTGAAGCTTAGAGCTTCTCTTGCCCTCAGCCCCCTTTCTCCCTCCTTATTAATCAGGAGACTGGTCACGAAAGAAAACAGAAGGCCAGGGAAGGAGAGTGACTGTGCCTCATCGCACAGCTAGATAGCAGGCAAATTTTAGCCCCAAAGCACCCAGCTCATGTCTGAATCACTATTTTTCATAGACTGCAATAAGTGACCTTCTGGCTAGTCGATGTTAATTTATCACAATTTTAAAATTAGCAGAATCTGTATCTTTTTCTCAGTGCAAATAAAGCAAAGATAATAGAAGGAAAGGTTGCTCTATAGCTTAATAATGCAGTTAGAAGAACAGGTCAGAAATACAGAAAGATGCCTTTAATTTTTGCAGTGCTCACTCTTGTCACCACTATAGCTTAATTTGTCTTTTCCAGGATATATTTGCAAACAGATGGTGAGACCTACAGCAAACAATTTATCTAACTAGAATGAGGTTCAAATTATCAGCACCAATAAGTATTAAGAATGTTTTTGTTGTATTTGGAACAACAATCTTCTATCCTACCTTTTTGTGCCAGAATGTCCTTGAGATATTTCACATAAAGTTACTGACCTCTAATCCATGGGTGGGACATTTTGGCCAGATGGAGATGGGATATGATAAAAGGGGTGTGTGGAATTGGTAATAGTCTGTCCCAGTTCTGGCTTTGAACTCAACCATATTCCTGGCTCTGCCTTCAAAACATAAATTCGGAATCAGACCCTAATGGAGCTAATACATGGTTCAAAGGAACCATGGATTCGGAGCTAGTTTTGAACACTGTAATAGCCATATTCAACTCACAACTGGAATAATGCTATTGCCTATTCCAGGCAGTAAAATATGCCTGAACATGGAAATGAGAAATCTAGTTTCTAGTGCCAGTTTTGAACACTGTAATAGCCATATTCAACTCACAACTGGAATAATGCTATTGCCTATTCCAGGCAGTAAAATATGCCTGAACATGGAAATGAGACATCTAGTTTCTAGTGCCAGAAATACCACAGGTTGAGTGATTTAGGTCAACTAATCACTGCAAGAATGACCTTAAGAGCCTGAACCTGCAAGGGGATAACATGTCTGAGAAACAGGCATTCAGTTACCCTCATCTCATAGGAAACTTTTAAGAATGAGTAGAGGTTGTTTTGCAATTGCTAGTAGTAAAGAGGTAGATACATATCTCATCCCTAGATCAGTTAGGAAGGGGCAGGAGGACATCTGAACTCATCCTGAAGTATTTTGGGGTGAAGACTTATAATGTATTCAACTTATTTTCAAGTGGTACATTCAAATAATATAAAAACATAGAGAAAGAACAAACAAATGTTTCATAATGTGCACAACTGATGAATCTCCAGGCGAAGGACATATAATGTTTATTTTACTACTCTTCTTAATTTTCTATAGGTTGGAAAATTTTCAAGGTAAAAAGTTAAAAAAAAAAGTGCTTACGGACTCGAAGTTAAAGTGAACATGGACTCATTTAAGAAGGGTTAAAAGAGGAAATGATAACAAGAAAAGAAACAAAAGCAAGAAATAAAAAGAAGCTGGCTGAACTGAGGAAAGATTGAGAAAAATAAAACCTTTGCGCAACTTAAAACCACATGTAGAGACTGCTTGGGAAAAATACACAATGTAGAGGAAAAGGACTTGAAATGAAAGTGATCACAGAGAAGATGGTAGATATGGGAGACAGACAACTTGAGGAAGCTCACACCAAACACTATGCACTCAGACATGCATCCATTTGGTATTTATTCAGAACTGTTAAATATTAGGTCTGATGTCAGGAACTGAGGACGCAAATTACCCTCTAGAAGCTCAGAAGAAGTAGAAAAAGCAACAGATAACAGACTACCATTTGTTAATGGTGGTATGTTCTGTAATGGTGGTATGTTCTACAGAACCCAAAGAACAGAAGGGACAGAGTACAAATCTACCTAGTTTGGAGAGTATTATTAGTTTCCCGTGGCCACCATAACAAATTATCACAGCCTTTGTGGCTTAAAACGACAGAAATTTATTCTCTCACATTTCTGGAGGCCAGAAGCCCCAAATTGATTTCACTGGACTGAAATCAAGATAGCAGTGCTGAATTCCCTCTGGAGGCTCCAGAGGGGAATCCCTGCCTCTCCCAGTTTCTGGTGGTTGCCGGCACATCCTTGGTTTATGGTGATATCACTCCAATCTCTGTCTCCGTGGTAGCCACAGTGGCTTCTCTTCTGTGTGAAATCTTCCTGGGCCTCCCTGTTATATGAAGATACATGTGATGGCATTTAGTATCCATCTGGATAATCCAGGATAAATTCTCTATGTCAAGATCTTTAAGTTCATCACATCATCAGTAAAAAGGATGCTCTAAAGAGCCTTGAAGCAGAAGATGCCAGAATAACTGGACTGGGGAGGCGGGCAGTATGCCATGGATCTGTAGGTGGTGCTAGGACATGAAGGACTCTAAACCGGAGGAGGACAGGTCCAGATTTGACTTTTGGAAGGCTCAGACTGGCTGCAGTGTGGAGGATGGACTGGCAGGGAGCAAGGCCAGGAGACAGGAAGACCAATTAGGAGAATACTTCAGGACTTCAGAAAAGAAGCAGGGGCAGTGAGGAGAATTAATTATAATAGGGTCTTAAAGAAACAATATTCATATTCATAGCAGCAAACACTGGAGACGACCTGAAATGTGTAATGCTTTTTAGATTACTGAATGGGCTGGACTATTCTTACTACTAATCTTATTTGCCCTTGTATATAATTGAGTTGTCTGCAACACTAACCAAAACTGAGTTAAAACTATAATCCCATATGTGAAAAGGACAAAAGAAAAAAAAATCAGTCAGGAACAAATTTTTAATGTGCTATCTTGATTATTGTATGCTGAAAGGTTATTGCCTTTCCCTCCTGAGAAAGTCTCATGACACTGGATCCAAATCTCATGATTTAAAGCCAACAGAAAAGGTCAGGGTTACATAACACAGTATATCGTTGCATTCTACAAGCTGTTCCATGCCAACTTTTAATCAACCTTAAAACCTAGGCAGAAAAGCCCAACATATTGCCTTCCGATACAATTGAGAACTATTACATTTTGCCTTTTACTTGGGAACACATTTACTTACATAATTGTATATTCATTATTTTTTAAAGCTGAACTCCATTGAGGATAAGCCTTACCAAGCTTACTAAGAAACCATCATGTTTTTTGCTCTTGAGAAATTTAAATTTCAGCAGAACAAATTTATAGAAAAAGTAATACATTTAATAACACATTCTTTGGGGCTTTTAACACTTTGTTAAAAGGGCAGCAACAATAGTCAAGAAAGGTGAGACATCAGTTAAGGAAGTCTTAAACTTGGTTCTATTACAAATCAACCTAGTATAATATTGGAAAGAGAATATTTGAACCAAAGACATACGTACTGAACACAAAGAATGCTCTTGTTTGCATCCAGATAAATATAAGGTTCCATAGCTCTCAAATTTTGCAAGAACATATTCATAATAATAATTTTAAAAATCTGCAATCTTTTGTTTCCAAAGAAGCAGACTGCAGGCTGCCTTTTGCAGGACAGGCCAGGGTTTGGAAGAGGCTTCATACCCTAAAGCTGGGAACTTGTGAGCTCACTTAGTTACAAGCCTTTCCCCCATACCTTCTTGGGTTTCCGGAATACACGTCCCTTTCGAGAGCAATGCCTATCTTGATCTCTGGCTATATTCTGCCAGCTCCATCCCCTTGGAGACTGAACTCTATTGTCCATGTCACATCCCAGCCACTGGGTGAGTTTCTGCTTTAATATGGGGGAGGGAGCATGACACTGTCACTCACTGACAGACCTCTGCCAGAGACTCCTGTGACCTTCGTCACCCACCAGACAGGAATCAAGTTCAAGTTTTCCACATCTCTTCGTCATTATGACTTGGACTCTTCATGGCCATGAAGAACCAGTTTTCAGAGCCAAGATAATATTTCTTATCTCCAAGCCCCCCACTCCTGGCAAAATTCTCACATCTCACAAGTCCAGCAGCCAAGTCCCAACACACCTCATGGTCAATCCACATACGACACACAAAGGACTCATCGGTGGTGACTGTGATTTGGGTCTGTATGTGTAGTTCAAAAGACTAATAAAATGCTATACATGTAACACAATTATTCTTTACTTTATGGTCGTGGCAGCTGCTTGCAACATGAGGTCTGTTTCTACCTTACTCAAAAAGAATCATTCACTTCTCCATTACTGTGATGCAGGCAGCCATCTCCAAAGATATATTACAATATTTCCTCATCTGGTTTGGCTTTCTTATTTATAATTATATAACTGTACAATGTTAGTCCTGAAGTTAAATGTAAACAGTCCATCGGAGAGTATAAGATAGGGTAGCTTGACACCAGTCCCTCAAATGTTGCTATTCAAGTATTTCTAATGCCTTCTGTCTGTCTGTCTCTCTGTCTGTTATTTTTCTATCTCTCGCACATACACATTACATATATCACATATATTCAGCTACATTTTGAGGACATAGTCCATGTTTCCTGATTTCTTTGATATTACTTCCCAACACTGCTCTGTTGAGGACTCTGCTATGACTTTTACTGAGTGGAATGTTGGTTGCATTTCAGGCCCTCATTGTCTATGAACTGATCTATGTGGGCTGTGACAAGAGGGAACACAGTGCAGCTATCTCCCAAAAAGCCTTGGAACAATCTGAGCTCTGCAAGTGCACAGCTCAGAGAAGAAATAAAGAACCCCCAGAATTCACAGGATTCGCCTCGAACTTGAATGAGATATTGGCAATGCTAGCATGGCTTTTAGGACTCCACACGGCACTGCACTCACATACCACACCTATTTCACCTAAATCCACTAAACTTTTAGGACACCGAATAGGTGGTCCTACTGAAGAAGTGGTTGTTGATGGTAAAAGAATTGCTCAGGAGGCAGAGCCAAGATATGGAGTAGGCTGGAGACACTGACTTTGCCAGCTGATTCCCTTTGACTTTTCTATCAGTAGGAAAGACAAGAGGTCTTTTAGGAATTTCTTTTTCTTGGAGGGGCGGGGGGCGGGGAGGAGAGAGGAAATAAGTCTACAATTTAAAATGAATCACTGCTTAGAGATGATATCAGAAGAAATATTTCAGAACTTGATCCTATCATCTAACCTTTTAAAACGGAGATTACAGCTCATGTCCCACACATAAAGGCAAGGCTGGCTAAACAGGAGGCTGCTTTTCATGGGCTGCTCATGTAAGACGAGAAACAGAAAGGGAAGGGCCTCGATGAGCTGGGAGGACTGTGGGCCGGAGAAGACAATAACCCTTGGGAGGAGGGCTCAAGCCCACACGGTGCGCACTGTTGTTAGGGCCACACAGCATCCCTTTCTCTTGGTTACAAGACCCCCCTTTCAACCAGCCCCTCCCAAGGTGCCCAGGTTCTCTGGGGACACCAAACCCAGCAACTCTGGCCTTAGGGACTGGCATGGGAAAGGACATGGACCCGATCTTGTCCAGTTGGACCAAAGCTCATGTATTATTATTGGTCGAGAAAGTTGAGCTTTTCTTCCTGGAAGTGAAAGCAGG
>NW_006439568.1:23548053-23550041 GCF_000325575.1 Pteropus alecto | reverse complement strand
GAGACTGCTAAAAATGGAATCAACTGCCCCGAGGAACAAAAGTTGAAGAGGAGAGTGAGAATCCAAGCGTTCGCCATGTTGTCTGAACCTCTGGATCAAGGCTTATGTGAACCTAGAGTTCTTCCAGCCTTTTACATCATCCAAACTGATTAATTTCTTTTATTATTTCAGCCAGTTAATGTTAGGCTTTCAGTGACTTGCAAATTAAGCCTCTTAACTTACAAAGCATTCTTGGAAGGGAAACCAAGTTCAAAAGGCAAAAGAAAGATGGACTCCCATTGCACACGAAAGAAGTCAGGCCAGTGGTCCAACTACTGAAAGAAGAAAACAATTTGAGAGGTGCAAGGAAGGTGAATTAGGAAACCAGCGCCTAGGCTATAGACAGGCAGCAGGATGTTTGTTTTAGGCAGATCTCAGTACGACCGGCCAAGGCCGAGGTGGGTCTCTGAGGAGTCATCAGGACAAACACAGTCTTCGGTGAAATGTGGAACTCATGACTAAACGTGTGTCAGCCACACCTCCCGATATGAGCCAGAGATGACAGGAGACCATGCTGGGAGTGACCAAGGTTCCAAGCCAGTGACAAGGTGAGGCAAATCTACGGGTGTGCACATGCCGAGAGCTATGTGGAAGGGCCATGGAGTGTTATCTACCAACCTTCAGACAGTTAGGACATGCTGGTGGAGCAGGATAGACCAGGTGAAGAGCCTTAATTTTATGCAAAATTCAAGTCTGTCAAACAGGGAGGAGATGGGAGGGGTGTATAAAAAGTGTAAAGTGAATAGAGGAATATTGGATTTTCAGGAAAAAAAAAATACCCAAGCTAAAATAAATGGCATCAAAGTCTTAACATTAACACTGCATGAGCCTTCCCAGGCTGGGGTGCTGGTCCCGCTGGTGGGTTGAAATAAACTACAGCCAGTACCGGGAGATGTGATGCCCTTGCTGCCAGCAAACACCTCTGCTCGCTGTGCCCAGTGCTAACACCTATGTTCCCAATCCAGAAGTCTGGAAAGTGTCAGAAGACACGGGAAGAATCCTGGCCTTAGTACTTCAAAAAAAACACGTGTTCCAATTAGAAAATTACTGCAGTTAGGAAGTGCTCTGGAACGTGAATACTTTGAGAGAATGAAGGGGAGGCAAACATCAAAGAGAATGAAGAAGACATCAGATATAAAGAAATCAGTGGTTTTATATTAAAGAAAACATTTATATCAACTAATTGACATGATTTCTCTTATTTCCATTTGTAATGAGCTAAGTCCAATAATTACTAATTAACAGAAATACTATACATTGTATGACATTTCCTATAATATAGGTTGACTGTAATACTACTAATAGATAGTATTTATTGAGTGCTTTCTGTGTCTGGGACTTCGCTAACTATTTGACATATATTCTCGTATTCCTACATCAATCCTACAAGGTATGTAGTGTTGTTATTGTTACCATTTCAACAGAGAAAGCCAAGATTGAGAGAAATTAAGAAATTGATCAACACATTTGGTAAACAGGCTGAGCTCCTAAAACTGTACTATACCAAGAACAAAAAAGATAGCTTAGGGGAATGTCATCCTTTCTATGGTAAGCTCTCAAATGCCAATTTGAATAATTGCCAACCTTTTTAAAAGAAATTCTTTAAATAATTCTCATAAGCAAATAAAAGGAGTATGGCATATCATTTCCCACATTAATTGGTTGCTTAGAGGTAATCTGTTCCTTCCCTCCCTCGTCTTACTGCCTTATACATATGTCTCAGAAAATCTGGTAAAGGGAATATGCCATGTTGGATAAATAAGAAAGGCAAAAAACAAACAAAAAAAAATCAGTAAGTATAAACAAAACAAAAAAGGACTGTTCTTGGGAAGAATGGTTCGGCAACCTCTACGTAGCCCTCGGTTATTTGCAAGTTTTGCCGCTTTTCTTCCTTTAAGAGACAGTCGGAGGCAGCTACCAGCAGAAAAGAGATAGATGGAAACAAAGCA
>NW_006439568.1:23543242-23548024 GCF_000325575.1 Pteropus alecto | reverse complement strand
AAAGGGCAATAGAAAACTCAATGTGATTTTTCTTTAGAACAGTGAGACAAATCATATTCATTTCCCCCCTCTCATTTACTCTTACCACCACATTCTTTTCAAGCCTTAGTTTCTAAACAAAGGCCTTTAGGCATGGAATAAAAATAGCTTTGCAGTTAAATCTACTTGCTGTAAGAACTTGGGGCAAGTTATTTAACACAAGTTTTCTTACATGAACAGTGAGGATAATATGTACCTAACGAGTTTGGTGGGGGCTCCAATGAGATAGCAGCTGTAATTGTCACATAGTAAACGCATAACAAATGTCAGTCTCTTTGTTTCACCTCTTCCCTGCCAAGTTGTATCAATTTTCCTTTAAATCTATTGACCTTAAAAATTCATGCCATTGAAAACCAGAAGTTCAAATAAAGGACAAAAAGTTCTGAGTTTTCATTTTACCTTTTGCAGAATAAACCTTTTGACAATGTCATAAACTGACAAACCAGCGACAAAACCCCTCCTTCACAATATTTCTCACATTCCTCCTTTCCTGTCCATTTCCTCTAAAATCTTGCTGGTTTGGCATTTATTTATTCAACCAGATAGCAAGAGGGAGCCTAGAGATCTATTCCAACCCTAGTAAGGAAACTGAAGCCCTGAGTGACTTGCCCTAGCACACTCAGCTAGTTAACAGCAGAGTAGAAAACACCCTTTAACAGGGTTGTGAACTAAGTGCCACCGGGGGCCTGCAGGTAAGAGGTAAGAGCAGACAGCTGCATAAGTGGGGAGCACAGCTGTTTTACACTATGAACTCCAGCTCGGTTATCATGTGAGAGAGAGGGCCAAGTGTTACTAGAACTTCTAATATTTAAAGAGATCATGGAAACTTAAAACTTCATATATAATTTACTCATTTTTAAATGTTTGGCAATGCATTAAACATTTTTAGACCTCTCTGCAGGTCTAACAAGACATCTCTGGGCTGCATTTAGTCCACAGCTTGCCAGTTCGAGGTATCTGCATCCTGCTAACCATAATTTAAATTTCATTTAATTTGCTTTGATTCTCACTTCTCGCTCAAAAAAACCTTCAATGGTTCCCATCATCTACAAGATAACTTAACTAGTACTTCAAGGCAATCCACGACTATTTCTAATACCCCAAACTACATTTCTACCTTGCAGTCAGTCTCCAACTTCCACTGCAACCAGAATGGCCACTGACTTCTACTCTAGGTACAAAAGTGCCCCGGCCTCATGGACCATTCCTTTTTCCCTTTCTTGGAATGCCCTCCACCCTTGCACTCCCATCAGTGAACCTCTGTCCCTCCTTATGTGTCCAGCTCAAATACCACTTCTCCACAAAACATCCCTGAGGGCCCGTTAGAAGCCACCTTGCTCTGACTTTCCATAGGACTTTATGTTACTCATACGACACCTACACTCCTTGTTTTGGAGTTCCTTTTGCCAAGCTCCTTTCACCAAGTTCCTAGTGACATTCCTGGAAGGGTCTGGGTCTGAACTCTAGAGTGGTCCCCCCTCACCCATGGTTCACTTTTCGCGGTTTCAGTTACCCCCATCAATCATGGCCTGAAAATATTAAATGGAAAATTCCAGAAATAAACAATTCGTAAGTTTTAAATGGCACGCCAGTCAAGCAGCATGATGAAATCTTGTGTGTCCGGCTCCATCCACCTGGGGCATCCCACCCCTTTGTCCAGTGTCTCCATGCTGTATACACTCCCCTCCCATAGTCACCGAGCAGTCTTCTCTGTTATCAGATCTACCGTCACAGTATCACAGTGCCTGTGTTCAAGTAACCCTTATTTAACTTAATAATGGCCCCAAAGTGAGAGAGTAATTCAGATGTGCCCAAGAGAAACTGGAAAATGCTTCCTTTAAATAAAAAAGTGAAAGTTCTCAACTTAAGGGAAAAAAAAATTTGTATGCTGACGTGGCTAAGAATGAATCTTCTACCTGTGAAAATGTGAAAAGAAATCCATACTATTTTGCTGTCGCCCCTCAAACTGCAAAAGTTATGGCCACAGAGCACGATAAGTGCTAAGTTAAGATGAAAAAGGCATTAAATTTGTGGGTGGAAGACACAAACAGAAAACTTGTTCTGATGGTCAGCAATATGCTGCACCAGGAAGCACTGAGCCTAGATGAAGACTTCAGCAAGGGATCCCCCGAAACTGGTGACACTGAGCCATTTACTTCAACTAAGAGATAGTTACAGTAAGACACTTTGAGCAAGCGACCACATCACATGACTTTCATTACAGCATATTGTTATAATTGCTCTATTTTATTATGTTACTGTTGTTAATCTCTTACTATGCCTAATTTACAAATTAAACTTCACCGTAGGCATGTATGTATAGGAAAAACCACAGCATATAAAAGGTTCGGTACTATTTGTGGTTTGAGGCATCCACTGGGGGTCTTGGAATGTATCCACCAAAGGTAAAGGGGGAACTACTGTATGTTGAATAACCTCACAGTGTACAAAGCAGGGAGCTCAATAACTGTCTTAGAAACATTATCCTTTTATACTGAAAATTTGTGGATCGAACATAAAGAAAATACCTTTGTAAAACTCTACTGCATCTATACTTTTATGGGCAGATTCCTGAGTGACTCAGAAAGTGCAAAAGCCTCAGTTCCTTGGCTCCCAAAAGCATTTTCCCCATGACTACTTTTTCCCCCACTACTTTCTACTTGTTTTGAGATTTCCTCCTCTAGAAGCACTCACATCTTTGCCTTAGACAACATTAATTCTAAGAGACCACTGCTAAATATTCATCTAATATGTAAAAGTGTTTCAAGGAAGTTGGTCTTTCTTTGAGTAGGGTTAATTTACCAGATCTGATGATTATCACTTGGAAAGACACAGAGAGCTGGACTATCAGCGAACAGACTCTGTCCAAATATTTTAGTTGTGATAAAACTGATTAAACTCTGGCTTTCCTGCAACCAAAGCTAATTTTGAGTGTGGGAGTCCTAAACTTTTATCATACACTTTGTTTTTATGGAGCCACCCCCATTTCAGCCATCTATTTTCAGTTAGTGTCAAAAAAGAAAAGAAAAATTAAACTCCATTTTATTTTTACTGGCCTGGTCAGGCACTAGGGGCATTCAATAAACTGCTGAATGAATTAAAAAAAAAAAAAAAAATCAACTTTCACTTTTGCTTAAAAACAAATGCAATTACCAAACGGGTAAAATACAACAGTCTTATAAGACAGCCTAAATTTACGCAATAATGGGAAAAGTTGATAAGGTCTTACCACAAACTAGCTATAGTTTTCATGTCAGCTGAGTATTTTCAATTAATGTATTCTGAATACACCTTTTCTGACCTGTGTAAATATATACTGTCAAAGGCAAGTTAAGCCTTGCAAACATAAAGTTCTCACATCTATGTTACATGCTAATCTCTATTCAGGTGTCAGAGAGCCAAGACAATCTTGAATTCCAGGAAACATTAAAGAAAACTAATGACGCCAGAGATTTCTACTTTGAAAACAATGTTTTCTCCTGTTTTGGATAATGCCATAGTAGGTCACACCTACTTAACACTAATTTCTTTACCAGAAGAGAAAAAAAAACCATTCTTAAACTTGTAGCATAAGCATATTATAACATGCTCATACATATACTAGCATAAGCATAATACAATATATACTCAAATAACTTCCCATAAAAAGCAATTCTTTTCTTTGTAACTCCTATGGGTAGAAGAAAGGAGAAAAGGAATAAGTTACATACAGTAATCGAGAGGTTCTGGGCCCCTCATTTTTCCTATTTTAGTATATTTTGTGGTAAGACTTAAAACTCAACACTCTTCTGTTGAAAACTAAAGTGAACATGCTTACTTTGTCTTTATATAATCTCCTGTGTTTTATTTTTGAAAACAACATTTTAATATTTTGAATGTAATAAACTACATTCAAAATCCTTTTCAAGCATAAAAGGATTGTAGACCTTTGATTTTTTTGGTTAGAAACCTCACTTTGGACCAACAGCAACGAATATTTTATTATATTGTGAAAGGAAGAGACCCATGGATTTGTTAAAGAACAGAACAAAGTAACACACGTGTGCAGAGGGGAGGAACCCTGGAATCCACCATATCAAAATCACTGGCCCCTACTTGACAGACTGTACGTGCGGCTAGAGGAAAGGCTCGCCAGAGCTCTCTTTCTGATCTTAAACCAAACCAAAATTAACGGGCAGCTCCAATGCCTTTGATGTAGTTACATATATATTTCCTGAGTAAACTGGCGTTGTTTAGCTGTTTAGGCCGCACTGTTTTCCCAAAGGGCCGGTGAGAAAGGAGGAGTGTCGTGCAAGTGCAACCTGAGAGCATCAGTGTTGCTCACGCGGAAATGGAAGGGCCGCACTGAGCCCCTGGGACGGGCACACACGCCATTACAGGCAGAGCATCAGAACCGCAGTGACATTTGGTTGCCCTTTATGAGTTCCCTGATTCTAAGACGGGTGTCACTTTTTTTTTTTTTTTAAACTGTAAAATGACCCTAGGGGGATGATGGGTGGAGATTCACCCACACTTCCGGGAGAAAAGGGCTGGAGAGGTGGGATTGTTCGGGACCGAGAGGCCCAGGAATGACCCCGCACAGGTCAGAATGTGCGACCCACTCCCAGTGACTGATGTCCAGGCGAGGAAGCCGAGGGGGCACCCCGCGCTCCCGAACGAGGCACAGTTAAGGCAAAGTGTGCAAACGTCGAGTCAGGCCTTCCCAGTTGGACCGCCCGGCGTCAGAGAGTTGGCGGGAAGGCG
>NW_006439568.1:23512558-23542949 GCF_000325575.1 Pteropus alecto | reverse complement strand
GCGCGCGACTTCCTGCTCTGTGCCCGGCCAGGCGGGCGCGCCAGCCTCGGACACCTGGCCAGCCTCCCGGCGGCCCGCAGGTGCGCGCCCCACGAACCCAGCCAGGTGCTGGGGGAGGAGCCCCGCAGTCTGCGGCTTCCCAGAGCAGCCCTGCCAGGCAGCCTCTGGGCCGCTGGGCCTGGATGCACAGCGCTGGCCAGACTGCCTGGGGGCAGATCACCTGCACCTGTCAGGGCGTCAGTGAGGTCACCGCCAAATGCCCTCCCAGCCCTTCTACCGGGCACTCAGTCAATATTTGTTGAAGTAAATGTGAATGAAAGGAACGCCCATCTGTACCTGGCAATTCCAGCTATCACATATGTAGTGTTTCTCACTTGTATTTTTAAAATGGTTTGCATATGGACAGGCCATGAGTTCCTGAAAATATTGTAAGCAACATGAGAATAAAGGTTAGATAAATTAACTCTCAGTGCCAGCACTTAATAGATCCTTCCTGGAATGAAAGACAGACTCTCCAGTGGTAGCTGGAAGACCCAGATGGATAGTGTTTTCTTCAGATGGAGCCAGAAAGACTTGCTAAAAAGTTGCTGGCTACTGGATTTAAGAATTTAGGATGGTTTCATTCTTTTGCATGTGGCTTTCCAATTTTCCCAGCACCATCTGTGGAAGAGGCTTTCTTTGCGCTGTTGTATGTTGTGGGCTCCTTTGTTGAAAATTATTTGCCCATATATATGTGAGTTTATTTCTGGGCTCTTAATTCTGTTCCATCGGTCTGTGTCTTTTTGTGTCAATACCATGTTGTTTTGATTATTGTCACTTTGTAGTATAATTTGAAGTCAGGGAGTGTGATACCTCCAGTTTTGTTCTTTTTTCTTAGGATTGCTTTGGCTCTTCCAGATCTTTTGTGATTCCATACAAATCTTATGATTTTGGGGGGGTTTTTTTTGGTTCTATTTCTTGAAAAAATACCATTCGGATATTGATAGAGATTGCATTAAATTTGTGTTTTGCCTTGGATAATATGGCCATTTTAACTATGTTGATTTTTCTAATCCATGAACACAGAATATCATTCCATTTGTGTCTTTTTCAGTTTCTTTTAATGATATCTTGTAGTTTTCAGTGTATAGGTCTTGCAATGCTTTAAGTTTATTCCTACGTATTTTATTCTTTTTGTTGCAATTGCAAAAGGAATTGTTTTCTTCATTGCTGATTGGGAAATGCAAACCAAAACCACAATGAGCTACCACTTTGCACATATTAGAATGGCTATTATCAACAAGACGAATAATAACAAGTTTTGGAGAGGTTGTGGAGAAAAAGGAACATTCACGTACTGCTGGTGGGAATATAAATTGGTACAGCCACTATGGAAAAAAGCATCGAGGGTCCTCAAAAAATTAATAGAGCTACCATATGATCCAGCAACCCCTATTCTGGGTATTTAACCTCCAAATTTGAAAACACTTATTTGTAAAGATATATGTGTATCCCTATATTCACTGCAGCATTATTCACAGTGGCCAAGACATGGAAATAATCAAAATATTTTTCAATAGATGATTGGATAAAGACAATGTGGTACATATGTATACAATGGAACATTACTCAGCCATAAGAAAAGATGAAAGACTGCTATTTGCGACAACATGGATGTATCTTGAGAATACCATGCTAAGCAAAATAAGTCAGATGGAAAAAGTTGAGAACCATATGATTTCATTGTATGTGGGATATAAAACTGAAAGCAACAAACGAACAAGACTAAAAACAAAAACTTGTATGATTACGAGAGGGAAAGGGGGGTGAGGGAAGTAGAATAGGTAAAGGGGATCAAATATACGGTGACTTTGGGTAGTGAGTGCACAATGCAATATAAAGATGATGTATTATAGGATTGTATACTTGAAACCTATATAATTTATTAACCAATGTCACCCCAATAAATGTAATAAAATTAAAAAGAAAGATAATTGTTGTTAATGATCTTAAGGAATTCTCACCAGATGTTCTGGGTGTACCTGTATTCAATTTTATTGTGTCACTACAAATAATCTGCACAGCAATTCTCACCTTGAGAATCGGATTCTATATTTTTGCCTGAGGTGCCGGAACTCGCAACTTTTTTTTGTTTACACAAACCTGAGATTCTTATGTAATGTGTTTTGACTGCCGTGACTTCATGAGAGACCTTCAAAAAAAGAGAATTACTGCCTAGCAGAGAACAGGGAGAAATTTTCAGTGTTTTGTAGGGTAAATGTGAAAATGAGAGAAGAAAACAAGAAAAAAAAATAATTTCAGATAGAGAAAAAACATGACATGTCATTTGGGAAGTTGTATAGCTTCTTGCTTGAGCACCTAGAATGTTCAGTGAGTGGTTAATATGGTAGATGTTTCCAATTTTAAGAGGCTCATTTATTTCAAATAAATATCTAAAGGAAATGTGTCTATTTTTAATATTTTCTATACTATCACATGAATTTGTGTTGATTTTATTAATGCTTCTTTCGGTTGCGATGCTTTAGGGTGCAAGTAACAGAATATCCAAATAAAAGGGGCTTAAACAACAAGCATCTGTTATCTCCAGAGGGAATATGGCTCTTTGTGATTCTATGATGCCATCATTCCAACTTTCTGCTCTGCCATCCCTGAGGTATTGGCCTTGTCCCTTTTCATGGTGGCGGCTCTAGGCATTACACGCAAACATGACAACATTCAGAAAAGAAGTGGGGCATTTCTTTTTATGCATCTTTTTATTAGGGAAGGAAAACCTTTTCCAGAATCCTCCCATCAGCCTTCCTTCTCAGGTCCCCTTAATCAGGACTGGGTCACATGCTCATGTTCTATTTGCAAGGGAGTCTGGGAAAGTGACTCTTGGGCATTTCTGCCTTCAGAGTGGGAAGTGACCTCTGCTGGCAGGGAAGAACCAGGATAGGGTGGAAGGGCACCCCCAGCAGAGCCCAGCACAACCACTCTTTAGTATATTCTGTCAGCCAGCTTATAACTGGTCATACAGTCTCTAATGAGCCAAATAATAAATGGATCGTGTTACTTTTCTGTTTAAAATGCTTCTAAACCTCACTATTGATACAAAAAGGTTCACACTTTTTAAGCCTAGCGTATGAGACCCTTTATGATCTGGCCTCCATACTTTGCTACACTCAGCTCATTCCCATTTTATTTTTTAATTAGAAAAAATCACTTTCAGTTTCTTGGCTGTTGTTTAAAAACTTCCAATTCTGGAGGAAGGCAGCACTTGACAATGCATAATGGGTATGATGTGTAGCCTGTGACGTCCTGTTCTCCAGATTCCAAGATGCCACCGCAGTTGCTGTGGCTGTCCTACCGAGTGGGGGTGGTTGGAACAAAGAATTCGTGACCAGTGTTCCTTCCCACACAGTTCACAAGGAGGCAGCAGCAATGTCGTGTGAGCTATTTTGGTCCCAGCAGTGTAGGCGGAGCTGGAGGCTGTTCAGGGCTTTGTGAAGGCCTCTACCACTTGGGGGGCGGGGAGAGGGGCAGGGTTCCTCAGAGCATATCCTGTTCACTTTACAGAATGCCAAAAACCTTTGATCAACATCCTATCCTCAGTGCTGAAAAGGTGAAGGCCTATCTTCTTCTGTTTAATTCAAAGAATTCTATTTTGGTGCTGCATCATTTGAAGCTGGCCTATGGCGACCTTACAGAGCAGGGTTACATTTTGCCACCTTGCCTGGGATCACCTCTTGCAGCATCCACAAAAATGTTTTTGTTTTTTCAAATTCATCTTTAACATGAATCAGTCGACACTAATTATGAATGTCTAAGGGGAAGGGTAATTGTTTAGTAAAGATTAATTCAGGTATCTCACTTCAGATACAAAAGCCAACTTCAGATTATGTGCTTTAAAGAGAAAGGCAAAATTTTAAATCTTTTAGAGTGACATGACACAATCTCTACAATAGGCAATTCGAATAGTTGTAAAAATTCAGACTGTCTAGGTTCAAATCCTGACTCCACTGCTTATTTGCTGTGTGACCTTGATCAAGTTATTTAATTTCTCTGTGCCTTGCATTCATCATCTGTATAAGGGAGATAATGACTACCGAAACATAGAAAGTACTCAATAATGCTTGCTTTTACTATTTATGACCTTAGATAGGGAAGGATTCCTTAAACGCACATACTCACACTCACAAACGCAAATATAAACCACAGAGGAAAAGACTGATAAATGCAATTACAATGAAATTAAGAACTTTTATACCTCAATGCGCCATAAAGTATGAAACTATAAATCACAAACTGAGAACATTTATTTGTCACACATATGACTGACAAAAGATTGACATCCATAATATATAAATAATTCCTATAGCTCAATAAGAAAGTCAGACAACCTAGTGGAAAAATGAGCAAAATCGTAAAGAATATAAATGGCTGATAAACATATAAAATGCTTCCATCTCACCAATAATCAGAAAAATTCAGATTAAAACTACAATGAGAACCATTTTACAACTGCCCAGTTGGCAATTTTTTTTTTAATTTACATATTGTCTTTGTACATTTAGGCTGCTATAACAAAATATCACTGACTGAGTGGCTTATAAACAACAGAAATTATTTGTCACGGTTCTAGAGGCTGGGAAGTCCAAGATCAAGGTCAGCATGGTCATGTTTTGGAAGGCCCTCTTCCTGTTCATAGCTAGCGCCTTCTTGCTGTGTTCTCACATAGTGGAAGGGGCTAGGGCTTTCTGTGGAGCCTCTTTTATAAGGCACCAATCCCATGCATGAGAGTTCCACCTCCTAAAGTCTCCATTTACTACTACTGTCATACTTGGGGGTTAAGATTTTGAGATATGAATTTGGGCAGGACACAAACATTCAGACCACAGCACATACCAAATGTTGGTAAAGATGTGGAGCAACAGAAACTCCTATTCGCTGCTGATGTTATTGACATTGGAAATAGTTTGACATTATTTGGTAAAGATGAAGATGCATATGTGAATTTCACTCTTAAGTATATACCCAGAGACACTTCTGTAATGGACAGCAGAAGAGGTGTACAAAGATAACAGCACTCTTTTTAATAGCAAAAAATTGGAAACAGCTCAAGTGTCCATCAACAGGGTGGTGAGCAAATGACCTTTGATACATTTATACAATGAAACACCACGCAGCGATGAAACTGCACGCGCCACACCTACCCAGCAACCAGATAGACGTGGATGAAGCACGCAAACATAATACTGAGTTAAAAAAGCAAGTCCACAGAATATTATACATGGTATGATTCAAAAGCAGGCAAAATTAGACAATACGTTACTTAAGAGTACATCCATAAGTGGGAAAACCTAAAGAAAAGCAAGAGGATCAAAGACTGTTGTAAACAGTCTTTCAGTGATAAGTAATGCAAGTGAAAAACCTTATGTTCGGTTCCATTCACCAAACACTTACTTTGTGCCAGGAGCCAGACACAAAGATGAATAAAGCATGGGGCTCTGTGCCCAAGAGCTTACATTGTAGTGAGTGGACAGACAGGCAAACAGATAGACTCAAGTTAACTGCAGCATGAGAGCTGGGAGAGAACAAAGAAGATGCACTCAGCTCAGTTTGGCAAGGCGAATACAGTCTGAGAAGGCTACCGAGAAGGGGGTGATCACTCTTCTGAATCATGAAGGATGAGTTAGCCAAATGAAGAGGGTAGGGGACAAACAGGGCTGGCAGAGGGAACAGCATAAGCAAAGGCCAGAGACAAGAAATAGGTTGGTATGTATGCTTCTACATTAGTCTTGGGGGAGATGAGATATACCCTGAAATAAGGATAGAGGGATTGGTAGAGCCAGGAAATTGAGGGTTTTGTGTGTTGCATTATTAGGTTAGATTTGACTCTTATTGGAAGCTGTTGGGTAACTTTAGGTAAGGGAGCATCAGGACAGGATCGGTGCTGTAAAACAGGGGTCTCCAACTGGTACCAATCTGTGACCTGTTAGGAACTGGGCTGCACAGCAGGAGGTGAGCAGCAGGCAAACGAGTGAAGCTTCATCTATATTTGCAGCTGCTCCCCAGCACTAGCATCACCACCTCAGCTTCACCTCAGATCATCAGGCATTAGACTCTCATATGAGCACCAGGCCCTGGTGCCAAAAAGGTTGGAAGCCGCCGCTGTAAAAGATCCCCTGCTGGAAGGGTAGGGAAGGTTTAAGTGAAGAAACATCAAAGACAGGGAGATAAGTTAACAGACTTGACTGCAATGACTCAAGTGAAGATATATGAGAAAGGCTGGAGAGAAGGAGAGAGATTTAAGAAAGGCTTAGAAGTAAAACCAGCACAACCAGCACAACCAGCATGGGAGGGATAGAAAAAAGAGTCTAAGATGTGTTCTAGCTTGGGCTACTGGGTGCATAGGCAGCACCATTACTGAAGTAGGGAATAGGAAAGAGGATTCACTTTAGAGTGAAAGGATGAGTTCAGTTCGAGTTGGAGACTCATTAAATTTGAGGAACTTGTAGGGCATCCAAGGAGGAAAAAAAGTGCAGAAATACACCAAGATGCAGGGGTGAAGTCAGGGCCAGAGAAATACGTTTGAGAGTCATCAGAGTGCGGGTAGATGAGACTGTCCAGGAAGAGCACAGGGCCTCCATTTTTTGGAGTAAGGCTCAGGAAACATTTTCTGTAAAGGGCCATATAGAAAGTATTTTAGGCTTTATAAACCACATGGTGTCTATCACAATTACTCAACTCTGCCACTGCAGTATGAAAGCAGCCACAGATAATATGCACATAAATGGGTGTGGCTGTGTTCCAATAAAACTATTTACAAAAACAGCTGACTGACCAGATTTGGCTCACAAGCCATAGTTTGCTGACCCCTGTTCTACAGAGAAGAACTGAGTTCAGAACACAAGGCCAACAAGGACTACTATATTTGCTAAGCTTCTTGGCCTGTGAGTGACAGGGCCCCAAATCAAAGAGAAATTCAATAATTCATAACTAAAACCTGGGAAGGCAGGGATGGAGCTGGACCACCAGATCTAGGAATCTGAATCTGGGGTATGGGCTTCATCCTCAGATCAGCTTCACATGGTGAGGGCACAGCCACAGCTGCTCCTAATGTCCATTCTTACATCAATGTAAGAACGTCCAAGCCTGTATAGAAAATTTTTATAACAGTTTATTAGACTTTATTTGAGCCAAACAGAGGATATTCCTGGAAGCAAAATCTCGACAGAAAAATGTTTCAGAGAATGCCAGTTTGCAGGGTTTTTTTTGTTTTGTTTTGTTTTGTTTTGTTTATGCCTTTGGAATTAAGGAGGGAACGTAAAGAAGATTACAGGATAGTTAATAAGATGTGATTTTGTTATGTGATTTATTGAGGGTGGTTACACTTCCAAGGGGTCTGAAAAAGAGGTACTTCAAAGGCATGTTAACTTAGATGTACAAAAAAAGGGCTTGCTTAAGGTAAAGATAAACCTTTTACTAAGGAAGTTATATGCCTGGGGTGCGACTACCCACCACGACCTGCCAAATTCAGAATTTATGATAAGATTGTCCTGTGAGGTGACTTTCATATGTTACATTCATCTATACTTAGAACCTAGGTTCAGAAAGGTAAAGGAAGTATGACAGATTAGGTATTATACCCAGTTCTTGATGTCTCTTGAAGTCCCCCAATGCAGGGATATGTGCATTATACATCCTCTCTCATTGCTGAGTGACTGCAATTCCTCCTACTAGAGGCATCTTCCTAGCGATTTTGGGTTTGGCCACATGGCTTGCTTTGGAAATGTGGACAGAGCAACAATGTGACAGTTCTGGGCCAAGATCATAATAGGCATTACATGTTTCTACTTGCTCTGTGCTTCTGTGCTCCATCTTGAGAAGAATATACCAGGTAGCCACTGGTCCAAAGAGAATAAAGAAACCTGTGAAGCAGGCCTGAAGCTAATCCTTGCCAAATCTGACCTGTAGACCCATGGACAAGAAAATAAATATTGATTGTTAGAAGCCACTGAAATTTTGAGACTTTGTTACATAGCAAACTGATTGATTAAGGGTATTCTCAACCAGCTTTATTTAGAAAATCTTGGTGAAAAACTGATTGGTCTGATTTGGGACACATGACCTGTCTCTGTCCCAATCACTGAGGACAGAGATTTGGTATTATGATTGGCCTGCCTGGGTCATGTGCACATTCTATTCATGGAAGTGGGAATATTTACCAAGGTGAGGAGAAAGGATGCTGAGCAGACAAATGCAGTAGCCAATATTGTGGAGAACCAACATAGAGTAGTGCCATGGAAACCTAGGCAGGGGAGAGGAGCAAAAACAAGGGTGTGTTAAATAATGCTATCAGCGGCAAAGAGTAAACCAAGACAAGAAATGAATGTATTTTTTGGCCTTGGCAATAATGACCAGTAAAGGTCATTGGTGGTCATTCCCTGAGAAATTTCAGTTGAGTGTTGGAGTGATGGCCAGATTACAGTTAATGAGAATATTTCAATAAACTCTATTTCACTATAGGAATGTTAGTTATTACTAAAAAGGACCTTAGATAAGGAATAGGTTAGGAGTCTGTTAAGGGAGAGCCAGGAGTTTTATTTATTTGAGCATCGCTTTGAAGCCACAGGAGGCTTTTGGGATCATCCACACTAGAGGGAGATGATTCTCAAAGTGGGAGAGCGCCCTCGAGGGTGGAACCAGCCTAAAAGGTGGGGCACAGGCATGGTGTGACCCTCAGGGCCTGCAGTGAATTGCATCTTTGGGAACCATATGGACATGAAGGCAGGATCCAATCAATGTGGAATTTAAAACAGCAGGATTTAGTGAGCGATCACGAGGGAAGTGAGAGAGGCCAAGGGAGGAGAGAGCTGATAAGAGTATCTGGTCCCAGGCCTGGAGAAATAGAAACAGAGCCAGCCTGAAACACAAGTATTCAATTGACAGCACGTTAATCGAGTGCCCACTCCCTTGTACGACTCTGACCTTTTCTTGACTTCTTTTGAGATCTCTTTTCTTCCCCTTTCCGAATCCCCCGTCCCTCCTGCATTTATTGACATCTGACTGTGCAGGACTTCCCAAGGCTGTGTCCTCCCCAACAGTACACTAACATCTCTCTCTCTGCCTCATCCTTAATCATACTGTCTCACGTCTCATTCCTTTGCTCTCTATTTGCAAAGCGGCATCTGGGAATGAATCCATGCCAAGATATTAACGCAACAGAGCTTCTTCTGCATTATTTGCTTTCCAAATAGACTTTACTAGTAATATGCCATCATACCCTAAAGGAGTATTTTTTGTCAAAGGAGAAAGAATTTGGGGATGGAGTTAAGGCATGCAAAATCGCCCCTCAAATTTTATCATATAATAGGTTTGTCACTGATGAGGCCAATCCTGAACTGGAGAAGGTATTGAGGAAAGTTAGATAAGAATCTTAATTTTAGAAATAAAATATTTAATTTTAGATTTTAGATGTAATTGCTAAACAAAAGTGCCCTGAAGTGAGAAATATAGGATTAAACAAATGGCCAAAATCTGAGGTCAAGAGGTAGCTACCCACATCCTGGTATTATCTTTTCTTTCTAGTTTATAGTTACAAACACTTTCACATCTGTTATTTCACTTGATCCTTACAAAAGCTCTGTGAAGTAGGCAAAGCATTTGTGTTTCTTAAAAGAATTTTTTAAATTTGAATTTTTAAAAAGCAAAAGCAAAAATTTTAACTTAGAGAAGGTAAATTACTTGTCTAATGTTCACTGCTGGTTTGTGGAGTCAGGACTTCTGCTGATCAATTAAGACAGGCTGGGTAGGTGGGTATATTACTCAGTATTCTCCAGAGGAACAGAATCAATACAGAATCAATAGGATACAAACACACACTCACATACTTTCTCTTTCTCTATATATACACACACACAAAGCAACACATATACACACATATATATATATATATATATGTATATGTATATTACATGACTTTGGAGACTGAGAAGTCCCAAAGTCTCCAATCAGTAAGCTGGTGGTCCAGGAGATTGGATGGTGTATTTCCAGTCCTAGTTCAAAGGCCTGAGGACCAGAGAGCTGATGGTGTAAGGCCTAGTCCAAAAGTTGGCAAGCTTGAGACCTAAAAGGAGTTGAGTTTTCAGTTCAAGTTTGATGGAAGGAAAAAAAACAATGTCTAGCTCACCAGTCAAGCAGTAGAAGTTCCCTCTTACTCAGTCTTTTGCTCTACTCAGACTTTCAACTGATTGGATGAGGCCCACACACATGAGGGAGATCAATCTGTTTCACTGAGTCAACCAATTCAAATGTTAATTTCATCCAGAAACACCTTCACAGACACACCTGGAATAATGTTAGACCAAATACCTAGGCACTCTGTCACCAGTAAAGGTGAAACATGAAATTAACCATCACTGTGATAATTTTACTCAAGGAATAAAATAAGAGAATCAATTTTGTTTTGCATTTAATACTAATGAAATGGCTTACAAAACCATATGTGACAAAAGTAGCAGGCAGAAGTTTCAAAGACATAAATGTAATCATTTCTACCATTTTTCTTTGGCCTGGGGTTTGATCTCTATAGTAATCCAATTTGTTCTGTAGGTTCCTGTGACCATTCTACTTGAATAGAATTTTTCTACCTTTTTCCCACTCTCCTGCTCCTTCTTCTCCATCATCATTATTATTATCACTGCCATCATGATCATCAACATCCAAAGGTTATTGAATGCCTGGGGCTCAATTGTATCTGTACCAGAAAGGAATTTGTAATTCACAGGGGAAGCTAGATCTGTTGTTCGCTGCCCTGCGTGGCTTAATTCCAGTTTAGGAGACAGAACATGTCCATAAAGAGACAGAAAAGTGCAAACTAAGTATGAACTACATAACTAAGTGCTAACTGCAGGATATTAATTTTAGATTCCAAAAAAAGGGCTGGTTAGCACGCCAAACACGTTTTTGAAAAGCTTCAAGAAGGTTATAATCTGTGTGCAGAGCCAAAGGGAAGAGTATGACCAAAGCAAGTGTCAGGAAGGAGAGAGACTACGTCAGAAACAGAGAATACCCTGAATTAAAGTGAAAGTTACAAACGTGTATGCGGGGACAGGCAGTGAGTCATGGCTTGGTGGGCACCTGCACCACTGAACAGTGTGATGTCTGGAGAGTAGCATCCAGGAACAGATTTAGGCCCAGATTGCAAATTAAAGTTAGTTTACTGTGTGTGAAAATTTCCAGAATCAGCGTGGAGTGTCATCTATATCTCCTGGAGATGTTTTTTTCCCCAACTCAATTTCCTACACCTGCCTCGCCGGTCCAATATCACTGATGTTCTACCAAGTTACATAGGTACCCTCTTAAAAGCCCTTCCTGATTCGTACATGATCGAAAGGGAGAAAAGCAGCCTACCTGTCTACGTGTATGGAGTTAATGCTATTTTTACACCGTTTGTTCTATTTATCTGGGTGTACAGCGCTGGTGTGCCCTAGATTGTAAAGAAAGCAGAGGCAGGTCTGGTGCTTCTGTCACAGGACCTTGCTCAGCACTGAATTCATCATGAGTGCTTTCGGACACGTGGAAATTGCACGTGCTATAATACATTGTAAATTTTGCCGCCTGTCAACCAATAGTTTTCTTTCTCTCCTGGATACTTGTGGGAACAGAGAGTGACTCTAGAAGGTACTAATCCCTCTCCCTAAAATGTCTTGGAGTATCTGGTAATCTCTAATCAAAGAAGGTTGCCTTTTACCTGCCAGACACATTTAAAAATATATCTTTCATGGGCACTTCAGAGAGACGAAATAGTTAAGAGATCTTTAGATGTAGGAGAACTAACTTTCAAATAACGCCTCAATTTAGTAGCTGAATGATCTTGTGCAGAGCACTTCGCTTCTCTAGGATTCGATTTCCTTGTTAGTATATAGACGTACTTTGTTTTTTTGCACTTTGCTGTACTGTACTTTGCAGATATTGTGTTTTTTACAAATTGAAGTTTTGCGGCAACCCTATGTTTTTTAGCATTAACATTTCAGCATTAGCATATACAATAAAGTATTTTTTAGTTAAGGTATGTACATTTATTTGGACATAATGCTATTGCACACTTGACAAATACACTGCTGTATAGAGGAAACAACTTTTATATGCACCAGTGAACAAAAAAATTCATGGGACTCGCTTGGTCTAGAACTGGCTCCACGGTATCTCTGAGGTATCTCTAATAGGAATAATAAAGCAACGACGAGAACAACACTCCTTAGGATTATTGTGAGAATTAAATATGTTAAAGTCCTTAGGACAGTGCCTACACGTAGCGAATTTTCCCAAGCTGGAGCCATTAGTGTGACCATTCTGTGTATTTGTAAGGAAATAAAGAGCAGTGTGTAGCTCTGGGTTCGGGCAGATCCAGGTTTCAACCTGGGCTTTATCCTTAACCAGCTGTGTGGCCTTGGGTGCATTATTTTATTTCCGCAAGCCTCAGTTTCTTCTTCTTTATGGGAATAACAATAGTTCTCGCTTCATAGGATTATTAATGAAGATCGAGGGAGACAGGCATTAAAAGTACTTAACCCGTGTCTGACACGGAATGAAACCATTGACAAATTTAATCATAACAACACACAAAAATAATAATAGCAATGGTTGAGCTTCCTTTGACCACTCTTCTCTCCTCCAAGGTTAGCAGTAAAGGACAGGGGCTAGGGGGGGAAGTCGTGTGGCGAGATAGCACGCTCCATGAGGACAGTGCCATCTCCACCTGACTTACCCGGTAACTCCGACATCCACACAGCGCTCAGCACACAGCAGGCTGATTCCATTTGCTGCTTTAACAAACAGCTCCACCCAGGAGGACATTCAGAGATGTACAGACCTCTTCTTAAGTCTAGACCAGCACTGTACAATAAAAACATAATCTAAGCCACGTATGGAATTTTACAAATTTTAGTAGCTATATTAAAAAGAAACAGGTGAAATTAATTTTAACAGTGTATTTTAGTTAACCCGCTAATCTAAAACAGTATCATTTTTACATGCGGCCGATACAAGATTATTAATTAAATATTACATATTTTTTGTAAGAAGTTTGAAATCTGGTACTTACCAGCAGCACATTTCACTTCAGACCAGCACATTTCTCGTGCTCAGTAGCCACATGTACCTAGTGACTGCTGTATTAGAAAACACAGCTCCAGATCAAGAGAGCCAAATCAAGCCTCTCCTCCCACCCATCTTCAAGACCACCCCTCAGTTCTACTTCCTGTCTGAGGACCCACATCTTTCTCAGGTGGCTGCCCTGGAGAATGCCTTCTGGCTTCTTAGAAGACGTGTCCACCACCCACATGGGTGTGCTTTACACTTGCTTGTCTCTCACAAGAAAAACTATATCAGAATATGGCACCATGACCTCAACATCCACCCCACAAAGCATGCATACAGAAGAGAACTAATTTTTTAAGGCACTTCCAAGCTTGGTATTTGAAGTATCAACTATCAACTATTTGACACTATCAACTATCATCTTCTCTTTCAGACATGTCTTTAAAGAGCTTTATCTACTGTGATCTCGCCTATAATCAACCCTGTCTGATAATTCACTTGTTCATTCAATTTATTGAGTACTTTACTACTATTTATTGAGTGTAATGCAATTAGGAGTATAAAAATGAGTGGAAAGGATGCAATGGCTGCCCTTGGAAATCTTAAACTTGAGTTGGGTGGACAGACGAGTAAGCAGAATTTTTTACATAGTATAATGAAGGAACTAAATATTAAGTACTCTGGAAGCTGATAGGAGGGGAACTAACCTAATGGGAGTGTGTGTATGTGTGTGTGTGTGAGTGTGTGTGAGTGCATGTGTGTGTGTGTATGTGTGTGTGTGGGGGGGGTGCTGTCAGGGAAATATCTAACCTAAGACCTGTAGGTTGAGTTGAAGTTGGAGTGTGGGGTCATCAGGGAGTGGAGCTGGGGAAAGCGAAGAGTAGTCTAGGTGAGGGGAGAGCAATCACATAGCCCAGAAGGTATGGAGATGGAGCAGAGGGCCTGCAAATCACCCCATCCAGCTGGAGTCCAGGAAGAGTACATTTGTGGCTGAGACAGAGGTAGCAGAGACAAGCGTTAACCATGATCAATAGTTTGGACTTCATTTAAATTCTGTAGTAAAATCCTGGAAACATCAGCTCTGGTTCTGATGCTTCGATTGCCTTCTTATTCTGTATTTTTAGCTGTTTACAGGGTATCTCCATGTTTCACTTAAATTCAACATACTCAAAATCACTCATCACTTCTCTCCTCTGCTAAATATTCCAAACTGGTTCTGTCCTAATTTCTCCATCTCTCATAATGAGATCAGTATAATTCTAGTCTCCTACCACACCTAAGACGTCTTTCATTCCTTCCATATCTTCACCCCGTGTACCTAAGCTGACACTAAATCTTGGCAATTTTTTGACCGAATATCTGAAGATGTTTGGTTCAAGCACTTTCTGGCTTCTCTGAAGATAATTCATCACTCATTTTTCTACAACAGCTTTAAATTTTCATCAAGACTATATTAACTCCAAGTGGTATAAATTGTACTCCTCCGAGATATCATTTTGGAACAAACCAGCAGTTTTAAAAATCACATCAGACTGTAAAGTAGGAAAATAATTTCAGCAGCCCAGAAAAGTCCCAAGCTATTTTTATTAGAAAAAGACAATTCTTAATGTTTCATTTCTTTTTTGATTTTTGTCTTCTTATATCTTAAAAACATTATCAATCTTCCTCTCGAAATTATCAGGCTTTATTACCTGCATAGAGAATCCATAAACAGAAATTTTTATTTGTCTAATTCTGTCTCTCTTTTCTATACAAGTACTTTCTTGGATACATTACCTGCATGCTCACTCACCCTAAAAAAATGTTCAACACTGTTTAAACTTGCCCTTGATTAGTAAGTATCTTACTTCATGTTGGCTTGGCAATTCATTACAACCACACCCTGAAAACCGGACATGGAAAATTTAAAACACAAGAACCATATTGCATTTTGTGTCTCATAAATAAATGAGAAGAAAAACGATAATTTCCCCCAGTTGTATTTTGTCATATTTTAAACAAAATGTCCACTGGCTAGAAATTCCATTTCAATCAGTAAGTATTTAGTGAGATTTAAGGACTATGATCAGCATGAAACTACTTGTTAGAGGTCTGGAAACCATCTTTTCTACAATCGAAAATCAGGACACACAGTGTGACAATGGGACAGAGCATTTGAAATCAGTTCTACCATGGAAAATTCGAGTTATATGATTGTAAATTTGAGTTACAGAAAATGCAAGATAAATATTTCCCCTCGCATTTATAATTTTATTGGGAACACAAGTCCAACAGATATTCATTTACTTGACCACTGAATAAATAGTGAACACCTAATATAGGAAGTGCTTTGTTAGTTAGTAAGATTACAAAAGTAAAAAATACAGTCATCTTAAATGCTTTCTCAAGCAAGATAGGCCCTCGTGAGGCTAATTTTATGTGTCAGCTTGGCTAGACTAGTTGCCTAGTTGTTTGGTCAAACACCAGTCTAGATATTGCTGTGAAGGTACTTTTTAGATATTACATTTAAATCAGTAGACTTGAGTTAAATATGAGACCTTTCATAATTGGAATGGACCTTATCCAATTAGTTGAAAGCCTTAAGAGCAAAGACTGAGGTTCCCTGCCAGAAGAGGAAATTCTGCCTTCGAACTCAAGACCACAACAGCAACTTCTGTGGGAATTTCCAGCTGTTGGCTTATCGTGCAGATTTTGTACTTACCACTCCTCACAATTTTGTGAGCCAGTTCTTCAGTCTCTCTCTCTCTCTCTCTCTCTCTCTCTCTCTCTCTCTCTAATCTAGATCATCTCCTGTTGGTTCTCTTTTTCTGGAGAACCCTAATACAGCTTTTATAAGTATTGCCATTTATTCTCATTTGTGAAATAATCTATACATTTTAAGCATAATTGTATAGTACCTTTTTCACAAATAGTATCACCCCACTTTACAATATGTCTTCTAGTGATGTTTTTAAACATGCAGCATTCACTTTCAAGACCCATCTTGCTGAAGAAGAGAAGCCAAAGTGGAATTATTTGATGGAACAAAGTCACCTAATTTCAAGTGGAATAAGAAGCTAGAGGAAACCCAAAAAGTGTTCAAGCCAGGAAGGCAACAGGCACGAACGCACAGAGAAGGCAGTGTTGGCCTTCTGATTACAAAATCGAGAGGAAAGAAACTGCATGGATGATAGGGCCTTTGTGGAAAAAGATCCTGTGGGAAGAAAAGAGGAGAGTAGAGCAAAATTGGTCAAAGCAGTTGGGTTAATAATAAAAATTGCTTGAGGGTAAAAGAAACAAAAAAGGAGTAAATGTTTAAGATCTAGAACTACGAGTTCAGCACTGGGTTAAGCTCTGCGGGTTTCGGAGTTTGTAAGAGCTGTTGCAGTAGAAAATGGTACAGGCTGATCTGTTCTAAAAGGAAGTTTGGGCACTTTGTAACAAGAGAAATCTGGATGGAATAAGTGATAGTTGATTCCACATCTGATTTAAGCACGTAGCAGGCCCACTTCTCTGAACCAACAATAGAAAACACTTGGAAGGGGGAAATCTTATGAATAATTAGACATAATTAGGTTGTCAGCTCATATATCATTATGTCTTGCCTCTCAGGAATGTTTTTCAGATTAATTAGTTAATGTTTGTAAAATAAGCTCCAAGTGCCATGTATCATTGGCATAGAATTTGATGTTCAGTGTGATGAATGTAATTAAGTCATGTTGATTTCCTACGAATTTTCATTGCAGGATAAAATCTGTTCTGGAGTGTTCTGGGGGCATGAAACTGGCATTTCATCAAGGAGAGCTCCTGATGTCGGAAGCACTGTGGCAAGCATTTTGCATTGTGTATGATGCACATCTCAGGTGAGATGAGTCATTTAAAGTGTCAGATTAGAATTGTGGCTTCTACTGATGAATAAAGGTTGTGTTTGTACATGATTCCCTGCTTGACAGCATAGTAATTAAAACCAAATACTTTAAAATCAAGATCAGCAGGAGAGAAAACATTAAGGGTCTTATCTGGTGCCCAATTCCATCTTTGCCTACTATATGACATGTACATGAAATATTCTTCAGTTAGGAAATTCATTTTTTAAACACAGAAATGGCTTCAAATATCCCCAATCCACAACTTTTCTTAAACAGTATAATTAATTATTAACTCAGAAGTTTAATATGTGTTAATATTTTGGAGTTGGTGATTTTCGAATCAAATAAGATTTAGGACAGTGGTTTTCAAACATTTTGCTCTCAGGATCCTGTTTTAAAAAAAATCTTAAAAATCATTGAGGACCCCAAAGCTTTTGTTTATTGCAATATATCTATCAATGTTTGTTGTATTAGAAATTAAAGCTAAGAAAAACTTTATTTATTTAAAAAATAAGTCCATTATATATTAATACAAATAAGAGACTTTTGATGAGAAAGGTGAAGAGTGGCCTTGTCTTACATTTTTATGTCTCTTTAATGTCTAGCTTAATAGAAAACAGCTGTAGTTCCAATATCTGCTTCTGCATCCAATCTGATGTGATACGTCATTTTAGTTGAAATAGATGAAGAAAATTTGGCCTCACACAAATATGTAACTGGAAAAGGGAGGAGTATTTTAACAGTTTTTAAAGATAATTGTGGATGTTCCTTTTTGATTTGACACCCAAACTCAGCAAATCGTAATTTTTGAAGGTTGCTTTCCTAAAAGCTGGTGAATTTTGAAAACACATAGGGATTCTTTGTACTCCATTGCTTTAAAATCCACTGGCCTATCTTGTACTTGTGTTATGCATTGGTCATTTGGAAAATGTTGATTCACTGAGCTATGCAAATCTTCCAAATGTTGACACATTTCATTGTACAATGCTAAACAATCCTCTTCCTTAATATCACCACTGATTTCATCATAAAATTCTTTAAGTATTGGTATAGTCTCAAGTTTAAAAAAAATTTATTTTCACTATAAAGCTGGAATTTTATTATTGGCAATAAATACTTTCAGTTGTTTTCCCTGAAGTGATAGTCTCACTTTCTTCATTTTACAGATAATGTCTGCCAAATACCCACATCTGAATAAGCATAGTCTGCTTTCAAGTAAAAATGATATTCCACTAAAAAGCAGCTAGCTCAGCTCACAACGCACGTGATTTTTCTTGAGACAACTATTGTAATCGGTATGCATCGACATCTTTATGAGAATTTCCCATTTCCTCACGCAGAATACTAAAACAATACGTGCTCAAGGGTCAACAGTTAATAAAATGAATACTTTTTACTGCTTTCTCGAGCTCATTGTTAAGTGAACTAGGCACTTTAAGAGCAATCGCAAGTGCACGGCAGAGTCATATACTACAGTTTGGTGCCGCTGCCTCAGCTGGTGCTAGGGCCCCAGCAGCTTTACCCGTTTGGCCTCTGCTCCACCGGTGCACATGTCAGCGCAGTGAAAAGCCAAACAATGTCCTAGTCTTATAACAAAGTAGTTTTGAACTTGTAAACTCTCTGAAAGGGTCCCAGGGACCTCCAGGGTCCATGGAGAATCACTTTGAGAATTACGGGTATAAGAAATGCACTGAAGGTGGAGCAGAGCAGAAAGGCCGGCTGTCTTTTTAAAGTAGCTGCTCCAGCAATAGATAGGATGATGTAAGCAGTATAATTTGATTGAATGTGCTGCTGTTAGTTTCTTTTTAAGTAGCAGGAGGCATATTATACTGCCCTAAATCAGTTCTTCAAACTTTTATGATTGGGACATGTAAGAAGATATATCTTCTACATTGTAACATAGTACACACATACTATGAATGAAATAATGCACTCTAACATCTTTATTTTATTCTATTTCCTTTCTTTTAAAAATGTTGGTCATGACCTACTAAATTGATTTCACAACTCACTAATGGGTCAGAAACCACAGTTAGCAAAAACTGCTTTAAATAAAGATGCTTTCATTTCAAAATGTATAAACCCTCTTAAAGGCTGACTACCTTTGGCTGGGACTAAACGTGTATGCAGTAGTTTTCAATTTTTTGCTTATTTTGCCATTTCTCGATTCAGTTGTAAATGATTTTAAAGTGTGATCAAATGAGAAACATTTTGTTTCAAGGACACAATGTGTATATTATTATATGAAACACCTTTTTGATTTTATTTTTTCTGATAAAGTCTAAATGTTTACTTGGGGTTAAAAAAAACAACACTTTTTCTTTAGCATTAGTAGCTAAATATACACAATACAATCTTATGAAAGAGATTGTGTTGAGACTGGTATGGTAGTAATTATTGCTCTCATTAAAAGAGCTCTTTAGTATATTCCTAGAATCTGGGTTTATGTTCTATTTTATACTGCTGCAACTTTGTAGTCTGCTAATCTTTTGAGAATTGTTGTTCTGACAGGTGCAACTAATTGTAAAACCCAAAATGAAGCAAAATACCAAAATTTTTGGTGTTTTGCTTTAATGCTAAGTAATATATATATGTATGTGTATATATATATATATATTATATATATGTTTTCTTGATGATATTATAAAAAGATAGATGGTAACAAAATGGACGTATCAGAATACTCTCTTCAGTATTTGGCCCCTCCCTGCTTCTCTTCCTTGGCTTTCAAAATATCCCTTCAGAATCTCTCTCTCTCTCTCTCTCTCTCTCTCTCTCTCTCTCCTCCCCCAGACTTCTACCCATATTTTTCAATATTTTAAAAATACCACACTATGGATCTGTTTTTGCCTTGATCTTTAAATGTTAGTTTCCCCTCTGTTTAAGATCAAGGTACCTGCCTAGCCTTGCTGTCATTTATTTCTCAGAGTCAAGTAATGTGTAGAAAGGTTCAGGGCAGGGAGACAGAAAGTGAGAAAAAAAGTTAGTTATCTATTGCAGTTGTTCAGAAGAAAGATGAAGAGGCCTTAAGGCCTTAAATTAGGGAGATGCCAACAGAAATGCTAAAAAAGGGACAGACCTATAAGATTTACCTCACAATCAGAGTGGGGACGCAGGAGAAAGAAAAGATGATTTTGAGGTTCTCATTTAGGAGAACTTGGTAAGGCAGGAGAAGGAGCTGATACAGGAAAAATGATGAGATCATTTTTAAAAACATGTTGGAAATGTTAAAACAGGTACCAGAAAATATAATGGTGGAACCTGAGAGAGGACAGGGCTAGAGACTCGAGCTACGTAATCTACACTTGAGTAGTTTTTGAATTCACGGATATAACTGAAGTCGCTGATGTAAAGAATACCAAAAAAGAATGTGACTGAAGATAAACTTTAGGAGACTTCGAAATTGGGACCAGCAAAAAGAAGATGAGGAGCCCTTTGAAGAAGACAGAGAACCAGTTAGAAGAATAACTTATAAAGGCAAAGTAGTTTGATAGCACATGAAATACTAAGTTACAGTCCTTTGGAGAAAGAACAATCTCTCCCTTCTTCTGAGCAAAGAGTAATAGAGAGCAGTGTTCAAAGAGATGCATGATGCAAAGAGAAAGATCCTAGAATGTAGAGACAGCAGCCACGGATTTTCATTTCCTCATAAGTGTTGTGAAGTGGGGAAGCTAGTAATAGTTAGGTGACTTTGGGCAAGCTGCAACAAACAGATATGAAACCAATAGAGAACAATTGAAGGCTAATCTGCATGCAATATATTGTCAGAAAGATATCAAGTCAAAAACATTGTAGCTGTCTGGTTTGAGGAAGTCAGAGAACACTACAGAGAGTGTCAACTTGTGTAGAGGTTCAGAGGACGAATCAGATTTTGGCAGATACAATGCGAAGGCAGCATACATAACTTTAAAATGATGGTTTGTAACCTGAAGAAGAGAGAATTGAAAACATAAGTCCCTTCAGGAGAGAATCTTTGTGTTCTCTTTTTCCTTGATTTGGAACTGAGGAGCCTCGTTTATTTGAGAACTTTATACATACTTGATGCTTGATGGAAGAAGAAAAAGAATAGAAGTATACATTTATATGAAAAGTCTTTCTTTAGGATGAAAGGGTTGTCCTTTATTTCACTTTATTCACTTTCATTTTAGAAACGTACCCCAAAGGTTTTCAACAAGATTCTCTTAAAGTTATTTTTAAGGACGTTAGTAATACTTTATGTAGAAAGGTAAGCAACCACTTAAAAGATCTTCCACTTTACAAGTGGGATGTATAAATAAGCAACTCATTGTTTAACTTAGAGATCAAAAGCGAAGCTCCTCCAGTGGAGGTCTGGGAGACATATATTGTGATATGAATGTGCATCTTGGATCACAATAGGAGGGGACTACAGGGGTTGATTTCAAACTGAAAAGAAACACAGAGGGACGACAATTCAGAGAAATAAATCGTTTAAGAGTATTGTGACTTTTAAGATAAAATATCAATTTGGTAGCAAACCAACATTCTTGGGCCATGATGCTGGTTCTTTTGGGGGAAAAAATTAAATCAAACAAATATAAAGGCATTTATCTTCAGGGAAAATACAGTTATAAGTTTGACCTCTAAGAAGCAGTTCCAGAATACTATGAGCTTTATTGACCATGCACTGGAACAGGATCAGCAGTTATGACGTGTGGCGGACAGTCGGTCACTGCTGAGAATTGTCCGTCAGGCATCACCAGAGGTTCCAGATAGGGCCTCAGTGTGATTCACCTTGCTTTGAACGAAACCAGTGAGATCACCAGTACTCACTTTAGTGAGGACAAGCTGAAGATTAGCAGCTTTTCAAAATAAAAACCAGAGAGTACTAAATGTGTCATCATTAGGACACATGCAGGGATCATTACTATGTTATTTAAGCATTTATAAGTTAGCTTATATTTGCCAAATGCAAATATAAAAATAATTTTTTAATTACACAGGATTAAAGTCTTGTATCATTAACCACGTATTTAAAACAGCTTTGTATCACTTACAAAAACAATTTAAAATATCAGATTATTAAATTTTCTCTGTTCTAATATCTAACTGTCTTACAGCCAAGATTAACCTGTTTATTGTCTCATAATTAAATACATTAAAAAAGGTTATTCTCTCATTTATCAAAAGTTGAAGTGCAGGGAAATGAAGCAATTCGTGCATATATATTCATCAATCCAGGGTTAAAATTCAAGAATTTTTAAAACCTGGTTTTTAAAACCTGGTTCGTATTTATACAATATGCTAGGCAGGCAGCATACTGTTAAGAAAAAAAAAAAAAGAAGGAAAATAATAAAATAAAAGATTATTAGCTTTGAGTTGAATAATGAAGGAGCACCAAAGAGAAACTCATCTACTAGCCAAGAAGGGCCATAGTTCACTCCCCCATCTGTCACCACCAGCTGGCAGGTGGACTCAAGAGAAATGCGACCTCCACAGATGCCAAGTTCTCTGCTTATGCAGCAGTCTTAGTCCTTGCCATGCAAGGAGGGAGGACGGGGAGCAGCCCGAGCCTACAGTTCCACATAGCAGCTCATCCCACGGTGAAGGAAACTCTTGGAGTTAGCCAACAAAAATGGAATTCAATTTGGAACCAGACCTCACCTGATATATTTTAATTGATTGCCATGTGATTGGCCATCTGTTTATAATCTGAATGTCTTTTCTTTGTATGAGAAATGCCTTTTTGTGTAGAGGGTGGGACCCATGCTCCCCTCAATTTCTATATGGAAAAAAATATTTTCTATCTTTTCATTGCTTAGCTGAATAGCTTTCAACAAGCTTTTGAAAAAAGTTTGGATCCAGATTTCTAAAGCAGCAACTGATGGCTATGCTTAAACAATGGGGTATTTTATGGGCTGTAAAGCTCTTAAATTATTAAGTAATTTTTGGTTGTGATAATTTTAATAATAGCAGTAAACTATTTTAGAGGCTGGAAGATGATGAAACTTTTAAAGTCAGTTGAGATTATTTAAATTCGATTTACACCTTAAGGACTAAATCCAAAGTATTATTTAGCTATAGCTTTAGGTCTATAACTTATTTGAATATTACCATTCAGTTGATTTAGAAGATTTTTTTAACACCTAAAACACCTGGTATTCCTAGGTGGCCTTCCATCCAAGTACTAACCAGGTCTGACCCTGCTTAGCTTCCGAGATCAGACGAGATCGGGCATGTTCAGGGTGGCATGGCCATAGACACCATTCAGTTGATTTATAGCAACGAATGCTAGCTAGGATTATGGATCGAAATGATCAGTCCTTAAAATTTCTAGAAATACAGAAATTGTTTTATTTTCTCAATTTAAAATATGCTAATCTTCATGCGTCTAACTTTGATTCTATTGTCTAAACCTCACTTTTATGAGTCTCTTATCAAAATCTTGGTAGTTAATATACCAAAATTCCCACTCGAGTGAATAGGAAGCCTGAGTTGCAGCAAGGCCTTTGATTTACACAGTGTGATTGTTTCAAGACTTTGGATCTGAGTTCGTAAGGAAAAGAGCGGAGGTTCTCAAACTTTGGTGCATCAGAACAACCATGGGTATCCGGCCCGAGCCCAAACCCATGGAACCAGAACCAGGGGCCAGGGCATCTTTACCTGTCACAAGCCGCTCGGGTCATTCTGATACATACCAAAGTCTGGGAACAAGTGAGCAAGACCAGCCCAAAGGCCAGATCTGCCCACTGCCTGTTTTTCTAAATTGTTTTATTGAAATAGAGCCACATTCATCGCTTTTGTATCGTCCATGGCTGCTTTCACGCTACAATGGCAGAGTTGAATAGTATGACAAAGACCATATGGCCCACAAACCTGAAAATATTCACTATCCGGCCCTTTACTGAAAAGAATTTGCCTATTCCTGAACGAGATGAATGATTTAAAAAGAAATATATTTTTCCAAATCTAGTTATTTCAGTTTACCCATTCATTCAGTCATTTACCTAGACAAATAGGAACTAAAAATCATAGAAACGTTCATGGGGTTAAAAAGGACTTTTGGCATTGCCTTTTAATTGTATTCAAACCTTTCAAACAAAGAAAGGAAAATCTAAGTTGGATAATATATTTTTTAAAAAGTAATTGAGTTTGATTAAGATTTTGGCTATTAATGATTTCCCACTTTGTTGCTGCAAAATGACTCATTGTGAAATTAAACTCTGTAATATCACGAATTTTAGCACTGATTAAAGTGACATTCAAATATAAGAAAAAGTAAACCTATTTATCTCAAAAGGTAGGTGAATATTTAAAAGATTATAGGGACTAAGAAGTGTGTTTGGATTGAGCGAGGCAGTGAAATGGGGAAAAGGGCTAATGACCTTCAGAGCGGCCCAGCCAAAGACAGCACATCATAAAACAAGGATACTTTGTGGTGATACAGTACAAGAATGCTCTGTACACAGTACGAAGCATCTTGAAATGTGAATAAATTGGATTAACTTCCAAAAACAATAGATACGCTCAAGTGAATGGGAAGCCTGAGTCGCAGCACAGTCTTTGATTTACACAGTGCGATTGTTCCAAGGCGCGCGGCCCTTCCCAAAGGCTGCAGTGGACTTTCCTCCCAGCGCCCGCAGGAGAAGTTGAATTGACATCACAGAAAATTGTCAGCAGAGAAGAGAGACTGATTGCCCAGCTGCAGGAGGGAGTTGGAGAAGGGAATTAGGTTCCTTACACCTTGTTCATCATGTCGTTCACTGGCTTCTTCAAAGATCTTCAGTGACTTCTTATGACTTAAAGGATTAAAGTCAAACCTCAGCTGGCATTTCAGGTGTTCTCTAGTCCTCCCCTTATGCTGGTATCACAAAGCATTTTCATGCCTATTACCTCATTTGATCTTTACAGTACCCTCATACAAGCAGAGGAGGAGGTAGCATTTTCATCATAGAAATAAATAAGCTCAGGGATAGCTGGCTTAATAGACCGGCTAAAGGTCAGACTGCGGGAAGGGTCTGGGTGAGGGCTGGAACTCATGTATCCTGCACCATGCGACACGTTCATAAATCTTTTTTTCTGAGTTAGACTTGTTCCCCAAACACACCCAATGCTGGCCTTGTGTTTGCCCCGTGGAACGCTGCTCTTTTCTCCATGTAGAGTGCCACCTTTTATGTTCTAGTTCATTTCCCGTCTCTGCTAGCAAACATTTTCTAAGCTCCAGTATTTAGGGCTCTTTTTCTCTCCCTCTGAATTCGCACACTTTTTGTTGACACTATTTCTTTTCCTTAGAATCCTGCCATGCTTTGTGGCACCTCTCACCATGTTGGGGGTTTGTATTGTGCAGTGAGATTCTTGAATTGCTCTTTAATTTTGTGTATATGTATGCCCCAGGTCTTCAAAAGAACTGAATGCTCTTTGAGGGTGTATCTATGTAGCAGATTTTTCTTTTTTCCTCCATGATGCCTCACCTAATACATAAAGAAGGTGGGGGCCCAATAAATATTTGTTGGATCAATGATTTCATTCTCATGCTATCTCTGAAGATGATTAAGAGAAATGAGATGAAACTGAAAAAAGGAGACCAGGTTGCAGGTCATAAATGTGCTTTTACTAGCAAACTCTTTTCTATTGAATCAAAGTATTCCAGGGACAGCAACTGATGCTCCATGTTTAGCCGAAGCCCAGAGTCATAAGGGCTGAATGATCTCAAACTGGGCATAACATAAACCAACCCATAAGAAATTAAGACTTGGAATATACACCAATAAGACATTAGGCCAGCAACTCACAGGCAGTTGGCACACAAGGAAGAAAGAGAAAGACAGGGTTTTTTCCTCCCAAAATGTTGGCCTGGCCATACCTATTCCTACCTTCATGAAGCCAGTGCTTTCCTGGCCTCGGCACAGCAGCACAGCTGTGATGAGGCAAACCCTTTCTTGGAGCTTGGCCAAGGTATTCTCATCTCTCTTTGGTTATGGGATTAAAACCAACGTTTGACAAATGCAAAATAAAATTCATGAAAGCATCACCTCACAGATTTGGCACTTCCTGCAGTGCAGGATGAACTAAGGCTTCCCGGTGCCCCCTTCGTGCCACTCTCACTCGTTGGGGTGCTTCCTCCCAGGCCTCTGTGCCGTGCGTTTCCTTCCCAGTTGCACTGACACCGTTCTTGCCCTAGGATCAGTACATGAAGTGATTAAGGGTTAATCTCGCCTCTTGTGCTGACCACACCTGCGATCAGTATTCTCTGGGCTCGGAGCCCAGGAAGCTAGGCAGTGCTGTGTGGTCTATACCGCATTTCTCCTGTTTCTGGATGACTACATTGACCCAGCTAAAACTAAATATAAGGTTATACCTATTTACATTGATGACTTCCTCTCAATTTACTAGTCCTTCTATCACAGAAAGTGATTAATCTGAGTGCTACCTAGGAAGTTAAAAACTTATGTGGTTTTTATTACTTCTGGAAGAGCCTCTCAATTATATTCTATGCACATATTTCTTCACTTAAGAGTAAAACAGAGCTGTGTAAAGTGAGCAGCATGTTTACAGTAGATCCCTATGGCTTGCTATCAAATTAGTGGCAAATCAGTATTATAGTAAACAGAGGTCAAAGATCAAACCCACAATTTCACATAAAATTCAAAACACGAGACACAAAATACAAAATAGAAGGCTCGTGTCATGAGACCATCAACTACTCTTAAAAAATAATCAAAACCAGGAAAAGATGAGAAGGAACAAAATTTAAACATGATTTTAGTCCAGAATCTGATGCAAAAGTCAGACCTTACCGAGATCTTTTAAAAACCATGACAACTGACTACATGTCACTCATTTTAAATGGAAACACACATCAAAAGGTGGCAAGAACCAAGACTTAGCAACTCCCGGATCCTGTTCATGGACTTGACATTGACTTTGGACCGTCAAAATCTGTTTTCATTTTTCACTCTGAAAAGCAGGATGGAAACTATTGTTTTACTTCTCTTGATGGACAACTCTGGAGAGAGTCATGCTAATAAAGAGGCAGTGGTAATTCTCTCCTAGATTTGATTAGATGTATTTTTGAAAGGTCAAATGATTTAGTAGCATGAAATTGTACACGCCACACCCCATTTTTACTGCGGGCAGCACTCCACTCTTGGCTTTTAAGCAGGAAACTAGAAGAATCACATTTATTCCATGTTAAAGTATTCCTTGCTGGAGAGAGTCATGCTAATAAAGAGGCAGTGGTAATTCTCTCCTAGATTTGATTAGATGTATTTTTGAAAGGTCAAATGATTTAGTAGCATGAAATTGTACACGCCACACCCCATTTTTACTGCGGGCAGCACTCCACTCTTGGCTTTTAAGCAGGAAACTAGAAGAATCACATTTATTCCATGTTAAAGTATTCCTTGAAACCAAAAAAAAAAAAAAAAAAAAGCTAAGCTCTCTTTTAGATATGAAAGAGAAATAAAGACCTTTCCAGACATACAAAAATTGAGAGAATTCACCACTACAAGGCCTGCACTACAGGAAATACTGAAAGGGGTCAGCTCACCTAAAACAAAATGAAAAAAAAAAAAAACAAAAAAAAAACCATAAAAATTGATTACCATTTAAGCCTTATCATCAAAATTGGAGTTCTAACTTAGTCAGTTGTTCACACCTATCATTATTAATCTAGGATTAATTAACCTTGAGTTAAAATACAATATTTTATTGAAGGCTTTTAATGAATGGACTAGGCTAGATGACAAATTTTAAGAGAAAAGCAAAGCCTTTTAAAACAGTTTAGAAACACTCCAAAGGAATTCTGAATATTTAAAAACAATTCACTCAATAATTTTAATTACAATGCTGTTTATTAATTTGTAAGTACTTGCTTAATCAATGCCACCAGATGTCAGCATATCCTGTAGGATTACCCCAAGTTCTCGAAACCATCCAGAGTTTTCATTCCAGTTAACGAAATGATGTAGTGGCCAAATAATTAATCCTCTCTAGAGGATTATAAATCCTATTTCTCAGCATTGGTTATGTTATGGTAGGGGCTCCTCAGTTTAGATGTAAATTCCCAACCTCCCAATAAATCTTGGCACTGAGGTTCCTGAAAGTAGGAATGCCATACTCTGAAAGCGATGCGTGGTCTCAGAGCTCAAGTAGTTCAGTGAAGGGCATGAACTTGAGCACAGCTTCAGCTCATCCAGTTCTGGACCTGTAGCTACTTCTGTGTTTTTCTAGCCTATTGACCTGACATTTTCATTAGGAAAATGTCTTCTTGGTATTTGGTTTTTAAAACAAAGGAGTTATCAGTGAATTAAGGAGTATTTTTATTAATGAAGTAGATAACTTTTACTGAATGCCTAGATATGCGCTAGGACTTTTACCTGTGTTTTCGTATTGAAACAATAAGTAATTGAGAAAGACAGTTGCTGATGCCCTGTAAACTTAATATGTGCTTCTTTTTGACAATATAAAAGACTTAAACTGAGTTCTCAGCCTTTCAGAATTTTCATTTCGGTGAACAAAAGTGATGTCATGGCCAAAAAATGAAGGGTCTTTGTCAAATTGGCAAAATTTTTCATTTTAAGGTTATTATTAAGCAACGACTGGTACATTTTTTAACAGGATAAATCTTAGAGGCTTTTTAAGAAGTAGCAAAGATAAAATTTTAAATAAATGCTATTTAACAATATGCTTTTAATTGTAAGATACATGTGGATTTTGATAACTGTAATCTTTAGAAATGTTCAAAGTCCCTTGCACTTTGTCATGTTTGATTTTTAAAAAATGAATTTGATATAATCAAGGTCCACATTGGAACTTCAAATTATAAACTCCCATCGTGGGATGGCCCTGGGTATGGTCCCTGGGGATGGCATTGCAAGGCAGCTCCAGGCTCCTGCTGCATAATGAAGCATGCACATTTTATCTTAGGAATAAAAGGACCCTCCTTTATCCTAGAAGTTGATATTGCTGTAGGCTTTACTCTTGAAGAGAAATCTTTTGAAATATTAAACTTCAGTGTTAAAAAATTATTATAGTCTTGGTTCTTCAGGACCGGGGGAAGAAAAGCCTGACAAAATTTATTGGATTCTACTTACAAAAATGTTGATACGCCTTCAATTTTATTTGAAAAAGATAAAAAGTGAAAAGATAACTGAACTTTTGAAAGCTTAGCTGACTTTAAAATGTTTGTGAAATTCACTACAAACAGATTTTTCCCTCTCTCCAAATGCACACTCACACTTATTATTTCTTTGATGCATAGAGATGGCTGAACCAAATAGTTAAGGACTCTATTAGACAATGTCAAATAGGGAATTTTATCTTGGGAACATATACGTTTCATGAAATAGACCACCAAAGTCATCGTATTTAAAGATATGGACTCATGTACTATATAAAGCCTTAGAAATCCAAAATTTTACCTAGTAACTGAAAGAAGATGCTACAAAAGTCACTCTCAGACAAATCTTACTTGTCCTGGAATGTTTCCCTGTAAAAATGCGTTTCACAAACAACAGAGTTAGTCGTTGATTGAATTGAAGATCATGCCAGCTGGGGAGGACTTTAGTGTCCAAATAGTGATAGGAAAACTCACTGCTCCACCCAGCCCCACTTTGCTTTGGGGAACACTGACGCTCACAGGGACAACATGCTTTGGGTCTCACAGGTCAGAAGAGGCATGTGAATCCCATTTGCTCTCGGGCTCCTGGGCATTTGCACTACTAAATTCTTAATAATAGTTTCATTGTAAGCTAATTTATTTTACTCACTAACATTGGTTTCTAGGCATTAACCAGTCTTAACTAATTTTCCCAACAGGTCACTAGACAAGTGGATAACAGGTATAATTCATCTGTTGAAGCTGGGAAAAGAAAACAAGAGGAACTGGAGAGCGAGTTATACATAGCACCTCGGTTATCCCTCACGAAACTGTACGAGGTAAAGATTACCCTCTCCATCTGATCGACAAGGAAACTGACTCACAGAAGTTAATTGACATGCCTGAGGTCACTCTCTATTTAGACAGCAGAGCCAAGATTGAAAACCAGATCTGTCTGATTCCAGAAACCGTGCTCTGTTCAGTTCAAGATGTTTCTGTTTAAGTTACTTTTCCAAAATTACATGAAGAGGGATAATAGAACTCCGTGCTGATGCATTGGATTATGTTTGAACAGAATCCCCGAATAAACTTCTAGAACTAACAACGTCCTAAATTTTCTGTCTCTTTTATTGCTATTCTGATTTATTCCGCATACTCATTAACTAAATTACAGGTTCTCTTTCTCTTGAAACCTGTAAACCTTCTGAGAAGGACAGTGTATAAATCACCAAGGAAATAAAATATAAAAAATATCCCAGCAAGAAATGCCATTCAAACATGCTTTTAAACACAGATACGTTGTGGGTATGGTCAGCAGGACTTCGTGTGCTAGTGTTCGAATGGGGCATGAAAAGGAACCATGGACTCACCACTCTCGTGCTGGCTCAGCGCCAAATGCCCT
>NW_006439568.1:23491669-23512526 GCF_000325575.1 Pteropus alecto | reverse complement strand
TCATCCTTCTCCCATTTCTCAGCTCTAATTTAAAACATCGTTTCCAAAACAGATAAGAAAGAGAAAAACGAGTGTGCGTTCCCTGATGATTTTATTATCCAGTTATGTAAAGTTGATATTGCATTGACAAGTCTAGGGTCAAAAATTTATATATTTAAAAATTCAGTCTTGTTTATTCAACATGCGTCTCAATAGACAGGTGGTACTAAGCTCTTAAACAGACCTCAACACAGAGGGAACAATGGGAAATCAACATCTTTCTGAACCCTGAGAGCTCTATTTGTTTTTAACTGGATGGTTGAGGCAGTTACTACTTCAGTGTCTAAATGATGATCCTCAGTGTTCTGGAAAAGTTATAAGACCCTTCATGGGGCTAGCTTGGAGCCAGCCCTCAAAAGACCAAAAATATTGGGTCAGAGAGGCTCCTAAGGGCACCGTCATTTGCTGAGTAAACACTCACGGCCCAATGGCCACCATTCTGTTCTTGGGTGCACAAAGAATGTGTGTCACCAGGGGGAGTGGAAAGAAAAATGGTTTCACAGGGTTGCACAAGTATTACTTATTACTTTCTGCTGGAGAAGTTCACGGAGTTTACGATACCGTCTTGGTTGGTGTTCACTCTCCAATTGGTTCCTTTGAGGGATATTTAACTCTTCATCCAGCCATAACCTCGAAAGTTGTCTCATAAAAATTCCAGCTGTTCTGGCACAATGGAAGAGAAACTCATTCTTTTGTGTTCACATTTTCTGTGCAGGAGATGAGGCTTGACTCTGGCTCTTCCCTCTGCAAGTTTTTTAGTCATGAATGGCCCAAAGCCCAGGTCACAGTCCTTGCATCGCTCCAGAGAGTCCAGACTTGCACAGCAAGGTGGCTGTTCCCAAGGTTGACAACAGAGTTACCGTCAGAGGACATCCTGAGTGGAGCCAGGGATTTCAAATACTACATATCTTTTGCTTTGTTTTGTTTTTAGGGTAAACACACTTCTGTGCACAAGTAAAGGGAAAAAATTACCAACTGATGTTTCATCGCCCCAAAAAGGGCAAGCTCTGAAACTTCCATGTGACAAAAAGATTCTAGGCTAAAAAGAAATGACTCACTTTGGAATGATTTGCACTGATGATATAGTCTATGCATTGAAAAAAAGAATTTAGGATACTCAATATAGGAGTTTGAGGAGTATGAAACCTATCAAATCATTCATTCTTACCATATGCCTTAATCATATCACAATATTTCATATCATATCACAATATTTCTTAATTTATATCACAATATTTCAAAGTAAATTGGCCAGCTTTCTTACCTCCATTTGTTCTAATACGATGAAAAAAAGGACTATCTCTTTTTTTGTTTTTGGCGTGTTTTTATCAAAGTTTGTATTCAGCATGACATTGCTAACAGTGAGCCCTTCTCTGGCTCTCCACTGTCATCGATTTAGTTCATCATTTTAACATTAATAATAATATAATAGAACCAACAGTAATAGCTATACATTACTCATTTATCAATTTGTATGGGCCATAACTTTACTGAGAATTTTATATACATTATTTAATTTAATCCCCACAACAGTAAGAGAGCAAATAAGGTTAACACCACATGCTTACTATGTATAATGGTTAGTTTTATGTGTCAACTTGACTGAGGCAGGGAAGGCCCAGATATCTGGTTAAACATTATTTCTAGGCGTGTCACTGAGAGTGTTCCAGAAGAGATTAGCCTTTGATTGGTGGACAGAATAAAGATGATTGCCCTCCTCAAAGTGGGTGGGCATCATCCAATCCACTGAGGGCCTGAACAGAACAAAATAGCAGAAGAAGTTTGAATTTCTGAAAGTCAGATTCTTTTTATTATATGGAAATTTCAAACTCCTAAGTTTTGCATCTGGACTATGTATTCGTTTACAAAATGGTGACAGTGTCCTCTCTTGCCAATCTATCCTTCAAAGATTTCAGAGTTACAATCTTCTTTACCTTCAAACCATCAATGGTTTACTGTTGCCTCTAGAGTGAATTCCAAACTTCCTAGCATGGACTTCCTTGGAAGTCCACTGACATTTGGGTGGCCTCGATTCCCATCAATTTCTACCATTCACTACAGGTTGTAACCACCTAATGTGGCATCCATCCCTCAGCTCAACTACATTCTTTGGTGCCTATGGGTGTGTGCATGTGCTATTTAGGTCACTTCTTCCTGTCTCTATCTGCCATTATCACTAATTTCTAGACTCCTATTTCTCATGTGAATGACTACAGTCACCCTCCCACTGGTTTTCATGCCTACTTTCTCTCCTCCAATTCATTTTTTTACTTCATAGCCAGAATAATCTTTCTAAAACACAAATCTGAACACGGTGTGTTCAACCCATGCTTTAGGCCTCTCAATAATTTCCCATTGCCAGAAGAATAAAGTCCAAATTGCTTCAAAAGGCTGTTCATGACCTTGTCCCAGCTTACCTCTCTAGTCCTTATTTCTCACTTTCTTCCTTAGGCCCTGTACAGAAAGGCCCCGTTTTCCCAGAATATTCTATTTAGTTCTCACCTGGCCTACGCCTACTCGGCCTTCGGGTCTCATCAGGGAAGTCATCTCCTCTAGCACACCTTCCCCCACATCTTCCAGGCTGGAAGCATACTGTGCCATTCAGTGTGCCATATCACACTGTGCTAAACACTTACTTTTGTTCTTGTCCCATTGTAAGGCCACAGCCTGATTCTTGTCAGCTTCTGGCACTGACTATGCATTCCCTAACTGGCAGGACTATCATTTTATTCACTACGCCTGTCACATAACAGGAACTCAATAAATGTCCAGCGAAGAAAGTGAACAAACAAATGAATATCTGAAAGTGCCTGTCCTGTCTTCACTTCTTGTTGAAATACCTGCTTTCCTTCAAAATTTGGCTCTAACCTCAGTTCTTCTCTAAAGCTGTCCCTGCCCTGTCCACTCTGTAAAGTTAGCATACGTTTCCTTGTGCTCCCCTGGAGATGTGCTATAATATGTGTAGTATATTTAGCAAGACTGCAAATCTGTACCTGCTAAATTGTAAGCTCCTTGAGGGTAGGGATTATATATTTGCCCACTTTAAGCTTAGCCCCTGGCACTTAGTAACTATCAATAAATGTTCGTTGAATTGAATATTGTACTTTACATTGCCTCTTTATCTACATCAGTTGAGACTTTTCATTAAGACTGAATCACCACACATGAAATAAAATTGAGGATACAAACAGCAAAAAATTAAGGAAAGATGTAGCATTGTGATGAAACAATGCATACTTCCTGTTGAATAAACACCCAGTTCTCTACTCCTGGGCTTTTCTAAGTCCCCCACCTGAGCGTCTGGGACACCACGTCTCAGAGCATCGTCCTCTTCCTCTACCTTCTCTCCACTGACTCTCCCACAGTGGATCTAGAGCCTAGCACACGCTTAGCCACTTACAAAGCAAATTATGTTTTTTCCTACCATGTTAATATTCATTGCTGAGCACAAACTATATGGAAGCAGGTGGCAGGTGTTCAGAGGGCTAAGCCTTGATATCAATGGGACACATCAGTCTGGGGCTGGACTATCCAAGGTGGTTTTTCCTTAAAAAGAGCCAGGTCAAGCAATCCCTCTATTGGGTACTTACTCCAAAGACTTAAAAACCCATATCTTAAAAGATATTTGTACACCAATGTTCATAGCAGCATTATTCACAGTGTCCAGGACATGGAAGCAACCGAAATGTCCTACGATAGATGATTGGTTAAAGAAGATGTGGTACATATACACAATGGAATATTACTCAGCCATAAGAAGAGATGAAATACTGTCATTTGCGGCAACATGAATGGACTGCAAGATAATCATGCTAAGCAAAAAAGCCAGACAGAAAAAGTTGAAAATCACATGATATCACTTATATGTGGAATATAAACCTAAAAGCAACAAATGAACAGGACAAACAAACAGAGACTCATGGACATGGACTATAAACTAGTGGTTACCAGAGAGTAGGAGGTGGGGGAGGAGGGAGGTAGACGGGGTGAAGGGGATCAAATATGTGGTGACAGAAAGAAATCTAACTATGGAAGTTGAACACCCAGTGTAAATATATATACGCCTTACCGTTAAAGTGTACAGCTGAAACTTATTGGATTTCGTTAACCAATGTCACCATAAATTAATTAATTAATTAATTAATTTAAAAAATAAAATTTAAAAATAAAGAAAGAACCAGGTCACTCCTTCATCTTGACTCTGTGTTCTGCCTAGTCTACACCTTCCATACAGCTGGAAATTCCACTTTCTTGGCCTCATAAATGCCAATGTAGATTCTTCCCTCCCTAGGGCCCACCTTCTGGTCATTTATCATACCACTTCTGTCTGCTTAGAAAATTTCATGGTTGCTGCCTCTGGGAGTTTTTCAACCTTCATTTATTAATATGTTTTTTCCTTACAACCCAGTTTCTGTAATTCCTTTCTCTTCTTCATTCCTGTGCCCACTGGTCCACCCTTCCAGGTCTTCCTCAGATGATCCCTCAAGCCTCTCAGTCTGTTTTACCCTCAGTTCACTTCAATAAGCATCTACAGAGGGCCCACCATTCATTAGGCACTGGGGATAAATAAAGATAACAAATAATGCTTCTCCTCAAAGGAGCTATCCGTATGCACGAAAACAATGGGAGTTTGTACAAACTGTCTTACTTTGGATTCTCTCAAGAAGCAGACCTGCTGATAAGAATTTGGGTGCCATTCACTTATTTGAGAGGTGATCTACAAGCACAACGAGGGAGTGAGAGTGAAACAGAGAAGGAGGAAAAGCCGAAAAGCCGATCAAGAGTATACTAATTAGGGGGTAAAGGCTATGGGTAATGGTGGCTCAGACCTACTAGAAACCCTCTGAGACCCAGTGAAGAGCACCATTCAGAATCGTCCTGTTGTGAGTACCCTTGCTGGGGTGTTCATCAGTGAGTTCCCACACTCAGTGGTTCAGGCTTGCTTCTGGGACACTAACTCCCTGGCACTTTTGCCCACTCTGTCTGGGGATGACGTGCTTCAGTAGTCAGAGAAAGCCCTCACATCAAGAGACACACATGCCTGAGAAACATAGGCACGTACAGAAATTGTCTACAGAATCTCCACGTGGCTTCTGGAGTAAACCCAAGAGATGTAAGTGAGGCACCAGTAACACCTCCGGCAGGGACACAGAAATATGTGGGGGTTCGGGGAGGAAAGTATTGCTGGTCTGGAAAATCTCCATAGAGGTGCAGCCTCAGCGAGGTTTTGAAAGTGAAAAGTTCTCCAGGTGGACAAGTAAGGAACATACATGTTTCAGACCAAGAAGATACTATGCATGAGGCTTGGAGATGTGACTTAGCTTGCTAATACGGGAAATCTAGGTACAGATGGTCGAGGATGGTGGTGGGGGACAAGGAACAAGTTAAGATTAGAAAGACTTAATAAGCATTTGCATTACTTCTTTTCAATGCCAAAAGACAAAAATCCACAGCAGAATAGTGAAAAGAAATTGTCAGCATTGGCGATAGACATGGATGTAGATTATAATTTGATGGACAGGCAAGGAGATTTAACCATAGCTCTAGGGTAGCCTCCAGATTTATGGAACATATTTAAAACCCTCTACACATTTTGGCTTCTGGCATCCTGTTTTCTTTTGGTTTGTTTACTCACTTTGATGGAGGGAGAGATTTCCTTTTCCTGAACTTCTCAATTTTACTCTAATCATTAGCAAAGTCATATGGAATAAAGATCTCAAGAAAAACATGGCATTTCATGTCTTATAAGGAAGTGTAATTTGGGGCTCAAGGAGAACCGAGCCTGTGTTATTGACAGAAGAAATATGACCCTCTCAGGGAAAAACAGAACAATGTGGATTGGAATATTCATGCTTCAAACATATACTACCATGTTTAAATAAATAACCCAGTAATATCTACCATAGGGAAAGCACAATTAATAAATTGTGATGATCATATCTCCGTTTGAGGTGTTTGATTCTCTGAGTAGTTCCCATAACAAGGCTTTTGCTGTTCTCCATGAGCTACCATTAATCCTCAGCAGTAGCCTTTGATGATATCAGCAAAGAAAAAAGAAAAAAAGCCAAGCTCATAAACAAAGGGTATTTTGGGGGTTCTTGTTTATTTAACTTACTTTTTTTTAAAAAAAGGCAGCTGGGGGTGGGGAATGGAAAGGAGGGTGAGAGTATTTAAAAACTAATTATAGCACAATAATCATCCAAGAGCTCTATTCTGGCCCTTGTCAAAGTCCCAGCTTTGCCTTTATGCATGAGTCAGAGACACCCCGGGGTCAAGCTTGTGACTACCAAGAACCATACTGCATTTGGTTGTTTTGTGATGTTTTGGAATGCATTAGTGTCAACCCCACTCCATAATATACAGGGCAGGGTTATTCAACCTCAGTACTAGTGACATTTTGGGCCAGATAGTTCTTTGTTGTGAGGCTTTGTCCTTGCATCATAGGATGTTTAGCAGCATCCCTGGCCTCCATCTGATAAATGCCAGTAGACGACCCCACCCCAAGATGTGACAACGGAAAACGTCTCCAGACATTGCCAAACATCACCTGGGGGACAAAATTGCCCCTGTTTGAGAACCACTGACATAGGCCCACACAGTCAGTGCTATGGAACGAACTTATTTCACAAAACCTCTCTAAGTGGGTCGTTCTGATATTTTTCCCTAAAGAAAAAAGAAACAGATCTTCACCTTTCCCACCTTCAGTCTGTAGTTGCTTTTCTAACTTCTAGAGTCTTTTTATTGTCTGAAAATATACATTACCCTGTAATACTTTGTCTCCGTTTGATTTTCTCAGTCCTCTCAGGCAGACCATGGCTGCCAAACAGAACCCCGTGGCTTGGGGACCTTAAACGAGCTGTTAATCAAACATTTTCAGACACTAAAAGGAAAAAGGGAATTTTTTTGATGTTCTTTTATTCAAAACATCATTGTAAATGATGTTATTTTTATTTCCAGAAAAATCATCAAGGTTATAATATCTTTGAAGGCAAGGACTACATTTTGTTCCTCTAAGTATAATTGTATTTTATAATTGTCCACAATGCTTGGCACATGGTAGATGCTCAATAAATGTATGATAATTAACTGTTTGATTGATTAAGATTGACCAACTGGCAGTCTGTCATAAGGAGCCCAGAAACAAGCAAACAGACCTTTAGTATCTTTATTTGAGTCGTTAGTGAAGAAATGAATATCACAAAAATCTGCATACTCCTCTCAGTTCGGATCTGCTCAGTAAACATTTATTGAGTATTTGGGGCTGAGACACAGAGGACAAAAAGATGTAGTACCTACTTTCAAGACACTTAAAGGCACATCAGCGGATAATTTCAATGCAACGTGGTACATTCAAAGATACAGGGCCTCAACCAGTACTGTGAGAATCCAGTAGAGGGGCACCCTAGCCTTTGCTAGGAGAGAGGAGCAGGGTCGTAAGCTATGATACCTGAGTTAAGTGTCAAGGGACAACCAGAAGCTCATCATGTGAAGGGCGTGGGTAATGAAGGGGTGAGTCAGTGGCAAGGGTCATCCAGGCAGAGGAAGAGCATAAACAAACCTACAGAAGCAAGTATTGGTAAGACGTGGGAGGGAAATTACATATGATCTGATTTTGCTGAGACTGGGAATGATGGAGGGTGAGTCTGGAGAAAAGGAGAGGCCAAGTCATGGAAAGCCCGGCACCACCAAGGAGTAGGGATTCTGCACGGAGGCCATGGGATTGAGGGCAAGGCAGCCTCACGTGTGTCTTGCTATAGCATGAAGCATGGATTTAAAGAACGGAGGCCAGATGAGAGACTAAATGACACTCAAGGGAAGAGGTGCTCTAGGTAACAGAAGGAGGAAATATACAGAGTCAAGAAATGGAACAGGATGTCCCAGAATAGACTGAACTGTAAGTGGAAACCATCTAAGCAAGGGAGAGCCCATGGTGGTTTGGTACTCTTTGACAGATGTGTCTGATCTGCTGAGATGTAAAATGTAGTTCCCCATCACCCCTGTGCTTCTCTTTCAGATTTGTGTGTGTGTTTGTTGTTCTTGATATTTTGTTTTTTAGGCAGAGAAAATAAGCTGTCTTGCAGGTATTCCTTATAGAGGTCTTTGTGTTTTCAAAGTTCTCTAGACTCATCAAAGAACTAAAGTTAGATATTCAAAAAGGAGCAGCTGGTTTCCCCCAAAAGTGTTGCTGCAGGAATGGAAAGAAAAAGAAATCGAGCTTTAGAAAGGAATGGAGGCCTGGGTTTTCTGGGCTCAGTGCCTCTCAGATGGCAAAGACCAGGAGGGGAATGGCCTGAGTCAGCAAATTATATTGATGTGCTTAATACTAACAAATTCGAGAGTACTTGTGAAGTTCAGAACATTGCTAAGATCTGGAGTACAGGTGAAGGTACTTAAACTTGAGAAGGCCAAGAACTCAAAAGGCAAAGAGTGTGTTGGATGGACCATCCACAAAGCCATTGAAACATTTCAGAATAAGGCAGGAATTCAGTCCACCCCTACAATTTGTGCAGATTTGGCAAGAGTACCAACGGAGATGCCCCGTCTCTTCCCAGCTGCAGTCCTGTTCCATTCTGAGATGGGGAGGTGGTGGCTTGCTCTCATGCCTGTGTGACCTCAGCCTGAATAACCAAGCCCCACCCACCCCCCTGAACCAGAAATCACTTGGATACCCCTAAGAGTGCACACACCGGAAGGACTATTCATCCTCTAGAGGGAAGATGCTTGAAAGAGGCCCTGGCAGTAAGCTCAGGGCCATTTGGTCAGAGACTTGCAGGGTCCTAAGTACTCAGGACATGGTCTTGAAAGAAGGGACATGATCTCCCTAAGGGACTCTCCCCTGGATCCCTCAGTCTCTTTGCCCCTCGGGAAGGGACGTGACTGTAGGAGGGCCAGATAGGGGCTAGGGTGGGAAGCCTGGAGGACTGGATCCAAAAGCGGTAATGGCAAAGATTGTGCCTTGTTCTTCAATGTGTGTGTGAGGAGGGGTTATGTTTTACGGAGGTGGGTGGTAGTGATGAGAAATAGAGGACGAAGAGGAAGAACCAAACTTCATCCAACTCTATTGCCTTAGAATCAAATGAAATATGTGATACTGTTCTAGCAAATCGATTTTCTCATTTTATCTGTAACCTTTAGTTCCTGCAGAGTTCAAAGGCAAGCAAGCAGAGTGGGAAATGTTGGGAGATGACACACTGAGAAGTAGTAGCTGGCAACAACAAAAAAAGACAAAAGAGTCCTCAAATAGAAAAACACATTAGTTGGGGGTCATTTAGTGCCAGAGTAAATAGCCCTACATGCCTCAAAAGCTCCCAGGGACACAACTCCATTACAGCATGGAACAATGTTAAATGTGCTTTTAGAACTTTCCATTTTTGGGAAAAGCATTTGCTTTCAGTTGTCTAAAAAATGCATTAATTTAGATCTCCTCCTTCTCCAACAATTCAGGATAAGTTGGGTATTGCTGCCGTTCCCATTTAATTTGAGACTTTTGGTTGCCTCTCCTCTGGCTCAGAATGGCCTGATCGAGTTTACTTGTTGCTCTCCTTCCTGGAGAATTCCACCTGCCCTTGCACAGAGTTGTACTGTAGGGCTCATTTCCTGGTCAGGCAGCATAAAGTCAGCTCAACTAATCTAAGCCTGAAAATGAAGCGACGATTCTGCTGTTATGCCCTAATTCACAGCCACATCATTAAATCGTTCATCATAACCTCAGATGGAACTTTTAATTCTCTTACAACAGCTGGCAAATGGCAGGAACAGATGCACCCACTCACTAGATGCTTCAGCAGTTTTTCAGGAGCAGAGAAGAGGAATGAGGATAATGGATAATAGCAAGTAAAGCCCCGTCATCTCCCTTCTCCTCAGGTCTTAACCCTGAAACATCTGGGCTTCTACTTGGGGAGGCTTAGTGCAATTTGCCAGGAGTTGGGCCATAGCATAACTCAAAGAGAGACATCGATCATGGGTGGATCAGCCTGGCAACCAAACTATTGTTTATAGTATAGCTTTTATAGACAGGGGTTCTAAATGGCAAACAACTGCCTTACAAATGTGAATAAGTTTGTATGTGTGTGTGCGTTTTGTGCTTACATCTCCCCAACATTCATTTGCAGAATCAGCAGCCCAGGGTCTGGGGCCAGTCCTGTCCCGAATGGGTGGGTGGGATGTGATGATGATGATTATAATGATGATGAAGATGATGATTATGATGATGGTGGATGGTGGTGGTAGGAGGAGAAGAAGACCTAACATGCTTTGCAACCCTACTCTGCAGTACCAGTGCTTGAAAACAATCATGTCGTGCCATGTCCATGACTATCCGTGAGTTTTTACTAATCCCCTGCTAGAGATAACATGCTAGTCTGGGATTATCTAACCTTCCCGAGGCCACAACAGTGAGAAGTTGCAAAACCAGGATTCTAACCCAGCCCATGCTCTCAACCAGCATTGGGCAGAATTTCCTACAAGGCACTTGGTACTTAAACTTTGTGCTTTAGGGCCTCAACCTCATTCAGTTTTCCTAGGGCCAGTTCTGATTTTGTCTCTTGATTTTAAAAGCTAGGGTCTGCCTTGTTCCCTGTGACCAGTCTCCTCGTTTTTGTCCCATTTCTGGTAAATGCGTCCTTATCCAAATGCCCTGTATCAAGTGTCTGTCATACCTCCATTTCTCTAGGAAACAATATTTGCCTTGATCTTTCCAGTACTGCCCATAAGTCTCAGATCCCAGATGTGTCCCCCAGAACTATCTAGATCAATAGATAATTACCACCTTCTTGTTGTTCTTGATGGACTATCCTGTTGCTGACCACCTGCTTATCTGAGTGACGCTGTCTCTCTCTGACCTCCACACTCTCCTATATTCTTGGTACTCTTGTAAGCTTTTGATCATTCCTGGTCACTGTGTAATGCCTCATCAACTTTTCCCACTTGTCCCCTAGGAGACATTGACGTCTGGACTACACACCCTGCCATTATAACAACCACAGTCATTCTCCAGTATTCCCTTAGAGGTCTGCCTTTCGGAAACTCTGCTTGGGTACTGGGTTGGCAATTAATGATTTTATCCATCTTCTTTGGCCCTTCACCGCTATCACTGACCCTAAGGGGTTCACTTGGAAACCTTCTCAAATGTATTTTTCCATTCTTGATGAAATATGTAGAAGAGGAGAGCTTTATTTATTAGTTATTCTTCTCTGGGTTTACTTGCAAGAAAAGCATTCAGAGCAAGGAAATAAAATGACTCCCAGGGATACTGCCAGCTTCCCTCTGTGGGCAGCAAGGGAAGCCCAGAGAGTATGGAGCTACAAGGTCTCCCAGCATTCTTAGGGCAGGTGAGATAATCCCTGTGGCAACTTCTGGTGAGGGATCAGGGCAGAGAATAACGATAGTGGAGAAAATCATGAATGAAGACCCACAGAATGAACGTCAGGGAAAGTTTTGGAGAATATTGAGAGAGTTAGATGCTGTGGAGTAGCTGCAGAGTGAGAGAATTGGAGACGAGTAAAAATTTGATTGTATAATGTGTTGCCTAGGATTAGAAGTTGGATCTTCATCTTAGAGAGATATAAGTAAAGACTAGTGAGCTTTAAAATTTTGCTTTTAGTTTCCAAAGTGCATTTTCTTTTCATGTGATTTTGAAAAGATACTATGCCATGTGAGACCCTAAGCCGTAAAAAATCCCATTTAGACATTGTTCCAGGCTCCTGAAGAAAACACCATTGTTTCACAAATCACCTGATAAATCCTTAAAAGGGCATTGTTTCCATCTGGAAACAAAAACAAAACATTGCAAGTTATTGAGCCTGAAATGATTTAAGGTCTATATATACTGAATCTAGCAATACCTGTCTAAACTACTGCCGGTCCTCTTGACTCTCATAATAATAATAAAAAAAGCTCATATTTATTGAGCAGAAGTAAATAAAACAGCTCTCCAGATACCAACACCATTCCTTCACACACAGCACCTACACTGAAGGCATTGGATAATCATCTAATGGTTTTCTCCTTTTCATATTAGTAGGAATCCTATCTTTCACTCTTTTCTGTTTTTGGTCTGTCTAGGGCTTTGCTAATAAGGCAGAGCTCTTTCTTTTTAAATTTTCTTATTTTTCAATTACAGTCGACATTCAATATTATTTTATATCAGTTTCAGGTGTACAGCTTAGTGGTTAGACATTTTTACAATTTACGAAGTGATCCCCCTGATTAGTCTAGTACCCAGCTGACACTAGCTCTTTCAAAATATGAAACACCAGATACAGAATTTTGGGGGAATGGTGGTGATGGCAACTTAGTTTTCAATCTGTTTGAATTCCCTCATTAAAATAAACACTGTAACTAGATGGCAAAAATGAAAACCCGTGGACAACATGTAAATAAAACAAGATGAGAAGCTATCCCAACCAACCTCAAAATATGGGCAAATAGAGACAAAACACCCATAATCACAAAACCTGCTTGGTAGCAGGATATATACAGGAGGAAGAAGAAGGAAGCAACTGGGCAGGGTTTGATGGCTCCGAGAACAAATAGCCAACAAGTACACAATGGAAAGCATAGTGGGCCAATTTGAAAAGGTAGCTGGTAACTTAGAGGGCGTTGACTTTTCCAACACCAGATGAATAAAAGAGATGCATGTTCAGAATGACTGAAGAAGCTGGATCCATCCAGCCCTTTGAACTCTCAAAACCTACCCAGGGCTCCCTTCTAGGACAGAAAGTTATGGGAATGGAGTCAAAATTGATCAAGAGATAGACATTATGTAAAGGATGAAAGAAAAAGTCCAGTCTAGTGTGGAGGGAAAGAACAGAGCCTGGAAATGTAAGAAAACAAGCAAATGTATTTATTAACACTAAACAACAACAGATTTATTAACACTACACAACAACAGAAAGAGGAGCTCTAAGCAGTTAGAAAAGCATTCCTGAACCTCATTTCCTGCCTCATTCCACATGCCTAGGAAAACTAATGTCACATAGAAATAAGCAGCAGCCAAAGCCCATACAAAGTTGTTATTTAAAAATAGGACACAATGAGAATAACATCCCTACAAATAATAAAAACACCAGAAAGATGTGTCCACAAAAACAGATCAAAATTGTAACTTATTACTTCAAAACGAACCAAAAGACATTAAGAAATAATTTAAGACTTGAAAGAACAACGAAAGTCAAAAACAGAAAAACTCAGAAATGAACTGACAAAACTCAGGAAAGATGTAAAAATAAAAGAAAAAAATTTTGAAAACAAAGACTAAACTAAAAGGAACAATGAGAGCAGAAATACAACAGATAATGTCTAAAAATAGAAATAAAAGAGAAAAATTTAAAAAATAAAAAGGTAAATAATGAGATTAAAAAGATTTGAGAAAAAGGATTACATATTGACAATAGGCAAAGAAAATCCAACATACAGATAAAAGAAATTCCTGGAGATGAAAATTAAAGCAAGAGAACAGGAAAAAATGCTAACATGTTATAAACATGTTTTCATAACACAGTTATAAAAACTATTTTAATATCCTTGTCTGTTAATTCTAACATCTGTGTCAGTTCCTGGGAAAAAAATAATAATAAAATCACATATTCAAAAAGCACAACATTCCTTTATTTCAGGCCAAGATGTAGTAATAGGGACTGGATTTAACTCTCCAATATGAAACAATTCACAAAATTGGACAAAATATAAGAAACAATGGTTTCAAGACAATGGAGAACAGTGATTCCTGAGACATGGGAAATAACTGAGGTGAGACTTATGATTGCCCCAACTTGCTGCCTTGTGAGGGTCCAGGTTGTGGTGCAGGGAGGAGCAACCCAGGAAGTGCCTAGAAAAACCCAGGAAGTGCCTAGAGAAACCTAGGGAGTGCCTTCTTCAAGTTGAGGAGACAAAGCTATGACTCCAGGGAAATCAAAAGGAGCTAGAGTTAGCAGCACAGAGTACTGAGAAGAGAGCTACACAGAGAAAGAACTCTAGAGATCTAAAGAGGGTCCCCTTAGAGTACTCAGCAGTATACTGATCAGTACTACCCAAAGCTGGGGAAAGAACCACCTGAAAGGATTAGAGGGAACAGGACCTGATGCTCACACAAGCTTCTTCTGAACAGGCATGCAAAGAGACAGGAAAACACAACCCACAAGGAATAAAATAATCAATCAGTGGAAACCAACCCATAACTGACAAAGATATAAGAATTAATAAACAATAGTTTTTATAACTGTTCTGGATATTCAAAAAGTTTAACAGAAATATGGAAAATATAAGAGATTCTAATTGAACTTCTAGAGGTAAAAACTATAATGTTTACAATTAAAAATACACTGGATGGGATGACTGGCATTGCAGAGGAGAAAGATTAGTTGATCTTGAAAATATAACTATAGAAGCTATCTAAAATAAAACATACAGAAAAAACAACTTTAAAAAGTAAACAGAGCATCAGCAAGCTCTGGGACAACTTCAATAGCCTAATAAACATGGAATTGGAGTCTCTGAAAGAGAGAAGAAGGGAGGGAGACTGAAAAAATATTTGAAGAAATAATATTCAAATTTTTCCCCAAGCTTGCTGAAAACTGTAAATTCACAGATCCAAGAAGCTCAATGAACTCCAAGTATAAAAAAACACAAAGAAAACTACTTGAAGTCACAACAAAATCAAATTGCTCAAAATGATAAAGAGAAAATCATAAAATTAGCCAGAGATAAAAGACACAACATACAAAGGAACAAGATAATGATGACGGCAGATTTATTTTTAGGAGCAATGCAAGTGAGAAGTTTACATCAATCTAGACTTTTATATCCATCTAAAAGATCTTTCAAAAAAAAGTGTGAAATAAAGACTTTTTCAGACATAAAAAAGTTAAAAGAATTCATCAGTAGCAGATTTGCATTATAAAAAAATGTTATAGGAAGTCTCAGGCAGAAGAAAAAGGATATCAGATAGAAATATGGCTCTACACAAAGAAATGAAGAACACTGAAAATGGTAAGTATGCATGTATATGTATAAATTTTTTTATTATTTAAATCTCTTTAAAGTATAATTGTCTGTTTAAACAAAAATAATAGCAATATATTTTAGGATTTAAACATATGTAAAAGCAAAATGTATGTCAACAATAGCACAAAGGCCAGAAAGGGAGAATAGAAGTAAAAGTCTTATAACATATATGTAGAAAATGCTATCATGTTGTTTGAAGATAGAGTATGATAAGTTAAAGTGTATGTAAACCCTAAAGCAACAACTAAATAATAGAATCTTAGTTAATAAGCCAACAAGGAAAATAAAATAGAATTATAAAAAATATTCACTTAATTTAAAAGAAAGCAGAAATAGAAAAAAATTAGATAAAATACGAATGGGACAAATAAAAAACAAATAACAAAATGATAGATTTAAACCTACTCATTCTCATAATCACAATAAATGTAAATGATTTAAACGCCCGAAATTAAAAGGCAGAGGTTGTCAGAATGGATAAAAAAAGTTAATAGATTAAAAGCAAAAAGATAAAAAAAGATATATTTACTAACAGTAATCATAAGAAAACTGGACATCTGTGCATCAAAGGACACAAACAACAGAGTGAAAAGGCAACCTACGGAATAGGAGAAAATATTTGCAAGTCATATATCTGATAGAGTTAATATACAGAATATATAAAGAACTTCTACAATTCAAACTCCTACAATTCAAACCAGAAAACAAAATATCTGATTAATAAATGAGCAAAGGACTTGAATAGACATTTCTCCAAAGAACATATGCACATGGAAAATAAGAACATGAAAAGATGTTCAACGTTACTAATCACTAGGAAACAGAAATCAAAATCATGAAATACCACCGTATACCTGTTAGGATGGCTACTATTAAGAAAAAAAAAAAAAAAAACAGGAAAAATAATTAGTGTTGGTGAGGATATGGAGAAATTGGAACCTTCCTTGGTGGGAATGTAAAATGGTGAAGCCACTACAGAAACACAGTATGGTAGTTCCTCAAAAACAATGAAACATAGAATTACCGTATGATCCAGCAATTCCACTTCTAGGTATAGAGCCAAAAGATCTCAAAGTGATAGTTCATAACAGCATCATTCTCAACAGCCAAAAGATGAAAGCAACTCATGTGTCCGTTGACAGGTGGGTAAACAAAATCTTGTTATGTACATACTATAGAATATTATTCAGCTTTAAATAGGAAGGAAATTGTGACACAGGCTACAACATGGATGAATCTTGAGGACATTATGATTAGTGAAATAAGTCAGTCACAAGAAGACAAATACTGTATGAGTCGACTTACATGAGGTATCTAGAGCAGTCAAGTGAATAGAGAAAGAAAGCAGAATGGTAGCTACTGGATGCTAAGTGGAGGGTGGAATGAGGAGTTTGTTTAATGGAAATGAAGTTTCAGTTTTGCAAGATGAAAAGAGTTTTGGAGATTGGTTGCCCAGAAATGTGCAGGTACTCAACACTACTGAATCGTACACTTAAGCATAGTTAAGATGGTAAATTTTATATTATGTATATTTTACCACAATTTAAAAAATTTAAAAAGAAAGCTAGAGTTGTTATAGTAATGTCACACGAAGTAGATTTCAGAGCAGATAATATTACCAGGGATAAAAGGCTATTTTATAATAATAAGGTCAGCAATTCATCAGGAAGAAAAAGCACACCATGTACCTGGGAATATAGGCCTGAACAACCAACCCCACAATATAGTTTAATAAAATCTCAGGACTTTAAAGAGAAAGAAAAATATATACATTTAGGGCATCTAGAAAAAAGTGCATGTGGCACAAAAAAGAAAAAATTAAATTAGCATCAGACTTTGACGGCGACATTTTATGCCAGAAGAAAGTGGAATAACATGTTTAAGATACCCAAGAGAAAAAAATGTGAGCCGAGGATTCGTATCCAGTAATACTGACTTTCAAGTGTAAAGGGTACAGACATACTGATATCAACCAGTGACAACTTAGGGAAACTGGTCCCACAAGCCCTCCCTAAGAAATCTACTAGAGAATAAACTTTGAACAATCAGAATAACTAGAGAGACACTGTGGGGATGTATAGCTTCTGGTCACACTAAGAAGACGAAATTAAGGCTGAGAGGGAGAGTAAAGTATCTAATAGCTCTATGCTCTGACAGCGTAGATATAGTGTAAAAATTTTTTTACATGGGAGGCATGGAGAGGTCATATACAAAAACGTTTTAACATTTTTTGTCATCATAATGATGGTAGGATTGGTATTGTTATTCTGAGACTGCTGTGTATACAATACGGGATAAAACAAATGAGTAATTATGGGATGTTCTAATTCTATCATCCCCTGTGTCCTTAAGAACCAGGACTCTGGGCATGGAAGAAAGGAGATACAGATTTAAGAGGTTAATAAAAGCTCTGTAATCCCAAAGACATCACCACGTGGCTGCCTAACTTGCTAAACGTATCCACCATAAAGTGGCTATGGCTAGTAATGCTATCAGGTGTTATCTTTTCCATAAGTGTCAGTGTTTTAATGAGAATCTTTCAGACACTCAGTGCCCTTGACGTACGTGATTGCCTTCTGTGATGGACACTCATATTTTCCAGTACAACATTCATTCTCCCTTGCCAACCAAGTGCTGATCTTATGCTAGAATCAAGTGCCTAGGTGCTAGGCACATAGGCTTGGATTCACTCATTCTCATTCTCCCTTCCTCCCCCACCCTTTGCGCGCTCTCTCTCTCTCTCTCTTTCTTTCTTCTTTCTCTCTCTCTCTCTCTCTCTCTCTCTCTCATTTTTTGCCCTCCTCCATATGGTTTCTTGTGTCTACTACTCTCTGCACGTCTGACTTGTTCTCCTTGCCCTGCAGTTCAACTTTGTTAGTATCTCAATGCATAGGGCCGAAAATGTCTTTGCCAGAGCTCTCCAAAATTGCATTCATGATACTAAGACCAGCTGTTTCTGAGCTACAATTCTAATTTCTGGGGCAGAGAATCCTATGGGTTCAGCTTTGATTAGGAGCATTCCTCTAATCCAATTAACTGGATCTAGGGAGGGCTGTGTTGTACCAACATGACAGCAACTGCTGGAATGACCCTGTGAGTAGGTAGTTTGGGTGTAGCACTCAGAGAAGAGGTGCAAGTGCTTGCCAGGCATTACGAGAGGGTATCTACTATAAGCCTGACTGCAGTTGATCCATCTGGCTTCTCAAAGCTATGATCTTATTGAAGCCAGAGACCAGAAGGGTTGCTGGCTAATATAGATACTGCCCTGTGAGTAGGTAGTTTGGGTGTAGCACTCAGAGAGAGGTACAAGGGCTTGCCAGGCATTACGAGAGGGTATCTACTACAAGTCTGACTGCAGTTGATCCATCTGGCTTCCCAAAGCTATGACCTTATTGAAGCCAGAGACCAGAAGAGTTGCTGGCTAATATAGATACTGTGCAAGGATCTCTACAGTTAGGTAGACATGTTGGATGTAATACTCATCTAGACCACTCACCAAGTCTTTCCAGCTCTCTGCCTTCTGGGAAGGTAGGATTTCATTTCCTGGCACTCCCTGAGGTCAGATGTGACCAGTTCACATCTGACCAGTTCTGGCCAACAAGCCGTGAACATTCAATTACTTGTGAAAGGCCTTCCAGAATGGTTCTTCTCCTCATCACAAGCATTGACAGTGTTTCAGATAGTGGTTGTTTCAACAGTTGGATCCTGGTGTAAATATTACAATGTAACAGATATGTGATGTACAGGTAATATAAGCAGGAAAAAAAACAAAGAGATTGGGGCTGTTTGTTACTGAAGCATGCCTTACACTATGATGGCCGATACTATGTGAACTCAGATCAGCATCATTTCTAGAAAAAGATACTTGAAGATCAAAGAGATTGGGGCTGTTTGTTACTGAAGCATGCTTTACACTATTATGGCTGATACTATGTGAACTCAGTTAGATCAGCATCATTTCTAGAAAAAGGTACTTGAAGACTCTACCTCACAGCACCACGTCTGTCACACAGACCCCTTTCTCCTCTTCTGTTCTGGGTCTTCCAACAGTCCTTTATTCTTACCGCATAAAGAAAAGTGCTATTTCTTAGTAGGGGGTGGTGTTCAGGGGTGCACATACATGAACAGAGTTCGGTTAGGGAAGTTTGGCAGTCCCTTCAGAATCAAAAAGAGCTGCACCTTTGTTGAGACTCAACTCAGCCTGGTCTTCAGAGGGACAGGGCCCCGGGCAGGGGTTGCACCATAGCCCCATGCTACCAGGTAAGGCTCCCGATGCTGTCCTCCTTCCTGCGTAAGTTGTGGAAGAGAGGTTTAGGAGTCTGGAAAGCCGAGCTGAAAGCCTTGGGTGCTCCAGCACACATGCAGATCCCAAATGTGGGAATGCTATGTGATGATTTTATGAAATATAAAAGTCAAATGAATTTTTTATGAAGAAGTTATCTTCCCAAGATGCAATAATGGAAAATTCCTTTCAAGAACTGGTGTTTAGACCTCACAAAAATGCGCAGCAAATTGCATTGTGATTTATTTGTCAATGTTTTTATAGGTTAGGCGTTACTTTCTACCCCACAGCTGGAGTCAATTTTTAATATTTAAAAGTGGAAAGAAAGCAAAACCTAAACACATGCAGAACTGTCTGTTTTAGATTGAGCTTTTCCCAAACAGTGCTGTTTAAAACTGAACCCTGAGCGTGGTCGGTCAGCAGCCAGCTGGCACTTACTCCCCTGCAACATAGAATTAAAATATCTGGGACTGGGCAGATTACATATAAGACCTCCTAAATTGTAGTTGGTGGGTCTGGTGTTTATAACCACTTTCAAATGCATGTAGCCTGTCTGCCCTCTCGATTGAAGAAGGAGAGTCTTTGTGCTTTTCATTCTGGGTTTCCCTTCATGCTCTGAGCTCAAGGTGCCGTGAACATAATTTTCAAGTCCAGTGGTTTCTGGCCCCCTTTGATGGCTGGGTTAGCAGGGATCCCACAAGACAATCTCCTTGGTGATTTCCAGCATACCAAGCAATTATATAGAAGCAGCCTGGCCTCTCTAGACTTTGAGTTTCATGGAATCTAGTCTGGGAACTACCCATCTTCCTGGGGCTCCAGGTGAAACCACAATGCTGGCCTTGAAGGTGGGTTCTCATGGCAAGGACTCAAGTCACAGAAGAGATCTAGCCTCAAAGCTTAATCTCATTAATCATTCCCTTAGGCTATGACTCCAGGCTCAAATGGGAGCCTTATTATATCTGGTGACAAAGAGTTCACAAAGCAAAACTGGGTCTGTGCTTTTGGGAACACCACCACATGGTGTTCCCAGAAACACAGCGTTCATACCTCAGTGCCTGGCACATCATACTTCATGCTCAATTGCAGCCCCCATTGTTGAAGCCTTCAGGCTGGCACTGGCTGCTGCTGAGGCTGCCATGTGTATGCTTACCAACAAAGGATTCTATAACACACAACATCTGGAGGGAGGAAAACCAGCCCTAATTGTGACAGGCACAACCCTTTGGGTATGGGCTGACACCCTTCCAATGGGGAGTGTTTCTCTTTGCCCTCTCCTTCCTGCTCCCTCCCGATTATTCTACAGCTAAGGCCCACAGGAGGAGTAACCCATCTCTGAATGTGTGTGCATTGGTCCATCTGAATCAGCCTTTAGAGGTCCCTTGAGCCTGTTGGGAGCCCCTCTATCACCACCACTACCCCATCCCCTTGTCAGGTTTCAAGAAGCATCAACCACTTCAGAGACAAACTTGGGGTTACAGGAGCTTCAGTACTGATGGGAATGTCAGGTGTGCAAGATTTTGGGCTCGGCTTCAG
>NW_006439568.1:23482153-23491625 GCF_000325575.1 Pteropus alecto | reverse complement strand
CATCAAGAGAGTCCCTTCCATAAACCCCCAAATTCATAGCATCAATAAATGAAGGGTTGAGGAAGGCCAGTGATTATGGCCCATCATAGAAGAATTTCTCGCCTCACAAACGAAATTTTCCACGGATTTCCTTTTAAAAGTGCACACCCCAAGAATACTCACCATTTCATTCGATTTAATGCACGAATCTCCAGGAACACACCCAAAGCGTAGAGAAAGATACACGGCTATTGGGGCTAAGGCTCAGCGGAGCTGCCCGCCAGCAGGGGGAGCTCTTCCCCTGGTTCCGGCAGCCTTCAGGTCTACTCACTCACCCTTTACCCAATTAAAACAACAACAACAACAACAAAACAACAACAACAAACAAGGGGAGTTAACGAATGAGGAGTCAGGGCTGAACCCCACTGTCCAAAAGAACACAGACAACCCGTGGATTTGTGCTTTATCCTGAGGGCAGTGAGGAGCCACTGACGGATTCTCAGAGATAATGGAGGTGTACTAAGTCATCCTGTCTTTTTTGTCCAATGTCTCTGATGCCTTTGGGGAACACGTTTTCGAGAATGGTGCTCCTTGCACTTTCGACTCCTCTTAAGATGCATTACAGTGATGACCCGTAAACCAAATACTTTTTAGGCACCAAGCGCAGGTTTGAGTTTAGCGGTGTTTCTCAGAAAGTGTACAGCTTTGTTTTGTTAGGAGCTAGGGGAAAAAATGGGCAAAGTTTAAGGGAATGGGAGGGAAGTGAAGTCACAAATGCTATTGTTTAAGGCTGCGGTGACGCTCCAAACTTTGAAGCAAGCAGCTTGGCACCGAAAATGGTGCTGTTTGGAAGTTAATGGGCAAGACATTCTGAGAAATGGGCTGTGGAGATAAGCATCGCTAGGAAACTGCACTGTTTGAAGTTCGCCTGCATCCAGGAAACCAAGAAAAGGGGAACCACCCATTAGCTGGACTGCAGTGCACACACGCACATGCTCGTGGAATTCAAACCCTGTCCAAAGACAAATATCTCACAGACGTAAATGAAGAGTGACCTTCTGGGGAAGAAAAAAAGAAAGAAAAAAAGAGCTGGGGAAACGTTACTTCCTGTGTGGAGGGGACAAAGTCATGGTATTCTTGGAAAGAGACGTGAACTCCCAAGGGCAGAGACTGGGCGCTGTCCGAATATTCTTGTTGAAAATTGCTTGTAAACGCAAATGTCTTGACTTCAGAGAGCTCCGAAAGGCAGAGGGACCCAAGGGGTAGTGATGAAAATGAGAAAGAAGTATTCTTTTGAATACTTGACACCAGTATCAGCCCACTGTGACCTCTCTCCAGAGCAGCTGCAATGGGTTTCTCACCTCTGGTCTTGATCCTCTCCCCAACTTACTCCCTATAGTACTGCCAGAGGATCTTTCTAAATTTGATCTGCTTAGAATCCTTCAGTGGTTCCTCACTGCTCTCAGGATAAAGTTCCGACTCTTTGATACAAGTTACTAGGTTAGGCACCCCCATACTCCTCTCTAAGAATAGCTTTAAATCTTATATCTTGCCTTTTCCTCTCTAGCCATTCAAAAAATCTTATAGCTCCCTAGATGTGCCATGTTTTCAGGGGCACAGGAAAGATAAATGGTTCTGGGGCACTGCAATGTACCTCGGGTCCTTTCTCCTTACATGGGCTAGAAGTTGCTGAGAGGTCCCCATAGACTGCGACATGTGCCCTCTTCTGTCTGCCCTTGCTCTGCCCTTATATAGTTTTCACTCTCCCTCTGGATCTTTGCACATACTCAGGGCTCTCTTTTCACCTCCCTATTTCTGTTTTATCCTTCAGAAGTTGAATTAGACATTATTTCATTTTGGAAGCCTTGCCTGATCTCCTGGACTAGGAGGGGCACCCCTGATGTCTCCCTCCCATGTTGCCCTGGGCTTAACTTTGTTGTACCTTTTGTATATCGTGCATCACTATCTGATGACTTGTCTGTTGATCCCTCTTGACTGTGAGCTCCACAGTGTTGGTGAGACTTTTTTCCTACTGTGTCCCTATCTTTTCTGAATGAAAATATTTCTTTCCCCCAGGCTAACAAAGACTACCTTGACTTTTTGGGCCAATATTTTTCTGATCAAGTGAAATCTATTATTAATGATGCCACAGTTTGGCCTGTTAAGGGTGTGTCCATTGATAGATGGGTGTTGTAAGGAATATCTCTCCTTCCTTGAGTGCTCTTGCTCACAGGCACTTCCATTATTTTAATACTTTATTCTGCAACCTTTTTTCGGAGTATAAAGGCATCATCTCTGTTTAATTGAATGTCCGAGTAGTCAAGGCTAGTGGTTCACTTGGCATTCCAGCAATTAGGAAACTTTGTTAACAGGCCAGTTAGGCTGAGGCTATGCGATTATATGTTCTCAACTCTACTTTTATGCAAAATGCCATGTAAACAAATAGGGAGCGGAGACTGCTAAAACATTTCCAGGGGTGTCAGAGGGTCACAAAAATAAATATTCAGTTCATTCTCTCACACTCTCCATATCTATAGGATCCAAACTCTGCATATTATTGGATCGCAAGGTCAACATTTGATCTTATCAGCCTAATAACCTGCTAATATCAGACTCCTGTACTCAGAAACCTGCAGGATGTATACGACCAGAGTATTAGATCACACTGAACACCTCATCCCCAACTGGAGTGGACAACAGAGAGGTTATATATTTGACTCTAACGAGTGCTCAGGGATGGCCAATACCTTTGGAGGCTGAAGAGCTGCTTAGTGAGAGTTCAAGGACACATCCTGCAGCCCAGGCCTTGCCTTTTGACCCCATGCTAGGGGCAGTGGCTTCAGAGATGCAGTATTTCTTTTTTAAACTAGGCGTGGAATATATAAAATGTGGTTAAGAGCACAGGTGATGGTGCTAGGTTGCCTGCCACTTACTGAATTTGTGGGCCTGGGGAGTTTCATAACCTCTCTGTGCCCAGTTTCCTCACCTGTGGAATGGGGATAGTAACAAGATTTCTCTCTCAGGGTTGTTGAGAGGATTAGATTAGCAAACGAGGTGCTCAGAACAGTGCTTGACAAAGGTAAGCATTCTAATAAATGTGAGCTATAATTATAATCTTAATAAGAATTGTGGACAGACTTTAATATCTGTTTGGGTTGCTTAACTTTATGACAGTTCAAAATGCCCCCCTCCAACTGCCCTGCTGTGTTGACAATGAACAACAAAGAAGCATATCTTGTGTAAACGGTGTGATCAGGACATTGGATATTTTTACCCCCAGCACACTGGCTTTCCAAAGAGTCCTAGAAGTGAAGTGGTTTAGCTGGTCTGATCCAGCTGGAGTGAACTGCGGAAATAGGTTTTCAGAATGTGGGCCTGGAGGTTCAGGACAAGGGAGCCACAGACGAGTTCCGTTGCTTCTTACCTCAGACAACAGAGCATTTTGACTCAAGCCAGTCCCAAAGGATTGGTGATCTCAGCCTAGTCCTTGCTGCTAGCTGGAATCCTGTAAACTAGAGCTGGCTTTGCAGATGTTGCATTAAGTTCTTTAGTGGAGCCAGTTAGGTTGGATTCTAGGTGGGGAACGTCCCTCCAGGGAGGCTTGTGCAAAAGTATTCCTTCCCACGGGGTGTTTGAAGGTAAGTTAACCCGGTAAGAGATGTACTTAGAAGAGAGTGAAGGAGAGTGGCTTGAAGGGAATGTGCAGCCCCCTTTAACAGTCAGCAGGCCTCTTCTGGTAGAACACTGAAGGGAGCTTGGGTGAAGGGAGCTCAGTGGGAAGGTGGGAGGAAACACACAGGTTTGGGATCTTCATTGGAGCTAGCACTGACAGGACTTGTTGACAGGTCCGATGGTGTGGAGGCAGGGGAGAAAAAGAATGGTTCCAAGGCTTTTTATGGAGCAACTGAGTGGCTGGTGGTGCTACTGTCTGCATATCCCCTTTCCGGGCTGGACTAGGGTGGCTGTGACAGCTCTGCTGGTTCCTCCTTCACAATTCTACTCAGAGGTTAAGAAAGACTCTATGTCCTCTAGAGCAGTGGTCCCCAACTTTTTTGGCACCAGGGACCTGTGCTCCTATCAGAATCTAATGCCTGATGATCTGAGGTGGAGCTGAGGTGGTGATGCTAACGTTGGGGAGTGGCTGCAAATACAGATGAAGCTTCACTTGCTCACCTGCCACTCACCTCCTGCTGTGCGGCCCAGTTCCTAATAGGCCATGGACTGGTACTGGTCTGTGGCCTAGGTGTTAGAGAACCCTGCTTTAGAGAATATAGGTTGATGAGGCACTTTGGTACACCTTTCCCTGGGGTCAAGTCTACATCCATCTAGCAAAATCTCTGGGCACCTAGCTGTTTGCCCAGGTGGGCTGTTGGAAAGATGTCCATCCCTTCCCAGATTTAGGGCAAAGGCTGCTTATAGGAGGCAAGCATCAGTCCTTCGGCCTCCCACAGAGTGTTCTGCAGTGCAGTTTTAGAAATTGGGGTAAAAAGGAAGACGAGTGTGATCCTTCCTTCTGAATTATTATCACAGAATCATGGCTGCTCCCTTCACTACATCTCTTTCCTGTGTCTGCTCCCTCAGCCGGGCACCTCAGCAGCCATGAAGGAGACTCTGCAGGTCTAATTTGCAGAAAATCCTCTCATATCTGAAAAGACTGAGCTATCTATTTCTAGAAAGCTTCTACACAATCATTACCAGTCTCTCTTTCTCTCTTACACACACACACACACACACACACACACACACACACACACACAATTTTATTTATTTACAGTCCAGGAAAGGTCTGTGCATTCTGAATATATACTCCACCCTCCCCTCAAACCACTGTAAAATTCTAAAAACCTACACATGCTTGTAAATAGAACACCCTTAAATGGAGCAGGATCTCTGAATACCCCATGAGTCATGCAGCTAAAATGTCCCCTGGGGAGCCCGACTTGGCAGCGTGCATTTTCTTATTAAAAAAATTGAGTTTAGAGCTTTCTATAGCACCCAGCTCCATGCCAGGCAGAGCCCATCTGTGTTTGGTGGGGAAACCAGCAGTCAGGAGACCTGAGAGGCCAGGTGCCATGCACTTCACCTGGAGGAAACACTCTCCCAGGAAGTCACTGAGCTGAACAATGAGTCACTCTGCCTGAGTAGAAGAGCAGTAGACAAGGAATGGGGGTCTGGGTTCCGGTACAGGCCCCATCCTCACTGTGTTCCGTTAAGGAATATGGACCAGATTAAATCCAACAATCACTGAGATATGTGCTGTGGGAATGAAAATTTTTAGAAAGCGAAAATTCAGCTCAGGTCCTCAAGGAGCATGCAGTCTCCTTGAGGATAAATAATGATGACCATAGTTAGGATTTGGGGCCCCAAAGGAGGCTGAGAGCCACCCCTCCCAGATTTAGGAGGCTAAGTTTCTTTGTCTCCCTGACTAGGGCAGCCTCAGATTAGTGTGAGTGGAAGTGATATCACCACAGAAATGTTACAGCTAGAGAAGGGCTTATGGACTCCTTCTCTTCTTCCACTACTGGTCATTGTTAAACTATGGAGCCTCTAAATTCACACACCCCAGCAGACACTAAAAAAGTGCTGATGGGGACGAGAGAGAAATATAAAAAGGCCCTGGCCTGAGTTGTCCCCCAGGGCTCTTCTGTGTCTCAATCAAGCCAAGCAGACCTTAGCTAAGAAGCCCAAAGCTCAGAAAAATCTTAATGAGTTGGTAGGTGTCACTTTGCTGAAGGACCACTGGGGGAGGCAGCCAGCTGGGGATTCCTGAAGGTATCTCTTGCCCACCTGGAGCACTGTTTTCTGTGGGGCCCCAGGCAGCCTCAGGATGGATAGAGGTCTTGGCACTTCCAACCTGTAGATGCTGGATCTCACACAAGGCCCTTCTCCTTCCCATTCATCTGCTTTCCATCAGCTGCCTGCTTCCTTCCACATCTATGCACTCAGCACCTATGGCTACCTACGAATTCCCACTCGAAGGAAAGAGATGAGGTTTTATAGCCACTGGTTGCCATCTCCATCTGGTTCCACCTTGAAGCTCCTGTCCCCACTCTCTGCCTCCTCACACTGGGACTAGTGAGGCCTACTAGCCTCTTCTTCTGGAGGCTGGTCAAGAGCACACATCTCAAGCCCTCCTTAACAGGGACCTCTCTCCAAAGGCAGTGTGGCCCATGTCTTTTTCTCTATTCTTCCAAACTAAATTGTGTAGCTCTCACTTAATTAACTTAATTGACTGGGATTCTTTTAGCTCTTAGCCTCCTTCATCACAATTTGCTTGAATGTCCACAACTTGTCTACCCTACTCGGAGCCCCGGGGTACTGACCCCGGAGGACTACATCTCCCAGAATTCCTTGTAACGTTGGCTTCCGGTAGGGTTTAGCCAATGGAAGCCACTCGGAAGAGGTTAGAGGCGGGGAGGAAAGATAGGTTGGAGTATTTCTTCACAGTTAGTTCCTACCCTCTCTCTACCTTGGTGCTTCTCTGGCTTTAGGTGAGGATCTCCCTGATTCTAGCTTTCCCCAGGGGGCACCTCCTCTGTAGTTTCAGTTTTCACTGGGCCACAGTTACAGTGTTCCTTTCCGGTCTCCCTTTAGCTTTAGGGTGGTATTGACTTCTAGCTCGCGTGTTCACCACCTTGTGTGTTCCCATAACCCTGCCCACACTTCTGTGATAGTCTACAGGCCTTCTGGGGTGAATTGTGTTTCCCGTTGTGACCGTACTGATGCTATAGTCCTCTAGTTTTCATTTCAGAGTTTGACTCTTTGACTTTTACACTTATATAACCTTCTCGACAATATCACTAGAATGAATGCTTTGCTTTTAATATTACCCGTACTAGAACTTTTAGAGGATCTCTAGACAGGTTAAATTCCTTGCTGAAACCATGAGTCATGGTAAGAAAAGGCAGTCTCTCAGAGACGAGATAAAAAGGTCCCCAAGAACAGCAAGAAGTTTCTCCCATGATTGATGGGACTCCTGGTTCTTATTCCTGGATGAAAAGAAATGAGGGAGAGCCAGGCCCTGGAAGAAGAGATTGAGGCAGAAAGATTCCATGTCTGCTTATTTTTAAGGAAAAAAAAAATCCTGAAAGAATCCATGTGCCTGCCACCTGAAATGAGCAAATGCTTACTTTAAAATTTTACTTCAGATCTTTTTCAAAAGAAAACATTAGAAACAAAATACCCCATGTCCTCCCATCCTTCCCAAAGTGACCGCTATGATGAATTCCATGTGTCCCTTGTCTTTACATTTTCACTATATATTCATGTATTTATAAACAATATGTAACATTGTTCCACGTTTTTAAATTTGTATGAGGCACTCAGAAGAGGTAGTATCATCCTATACATAATATTTGTCAGCTTGCTTTTATCACTTACAAAAATTTCTCTAAGATATATCCTAGAAGTGGAGTGCCCAGTTCTTTGGGTATATATATTTGCAATCTTGTTAAAATTTGTCAAATTGTTCTTCAAAATAATTTTACCTACTTGCTGAATTCCTGTTTACCTGAATTGTCACCAGTACTTTATATTGGCATAATTTTCCATTTTTACCAAGCTAAAAACATGAAATCAAATTTCCTTGTTTAAACTGAACACTCCTGTTTACTGGTGAGGCCCAGACATCTCTTTATACGTGTAATGGATATTCAGGGTCCTCCCGTAAATTGTTGGGTTATAGTCTTTACTTGTTTTGTTGTTGTTGTTGGGCTCTTTGTCTCTTAAAAATTGACTTAAAGAATTTATATATTTCAAATATTAATCCTTTGTGATTTGCCTTTTTATTTTTTCAGAAGTTTTAAATTTTGACATTTCTTTTTTGATTTCTGATTTTCATGTCTTAAAAATAAATCTCTCCCTATTTCCATGTTATAAAAACATTCTCTCAAGCATTTAGGTCTTTAAGCCATCTGCAGTTTCTTTTGGGGCGTAATGTGAGGTACAGAATCTAATGTAATTTTTTTCCACATAGGAAGCCATATTTATTGAATGACTCATACTTTCTCCATTAATTTATAATGCTTCCTCTTTTATAAACTAAAGCCCAATTTATGTTGTATCTATTTCTGGGCCTTCTATTCTGTTTTATTGATAGTTTTGTCTATCCCTGCTCCACACTCCAACACTCCTGTTGAAAATATTAGAGAAAACCCATAACTTCCCATCTTTGCTCCCTATTTCCAACATCTCCCTACTAGTAGACCTATCTTTAAAAGAATCACTATCATTATCTAATTTATTGAGTGCCTGTTGTGTGCTAAGCTGTATGCTAACTACATATACTTTACTCATTTATTCATCACAGCCCTAAAAGACAATCCCTGTTTTGCTAATTGGGACACTGAGGCTCAGAAGTTGAGTAGCTTAGTATATCACACAGCCAGTGAAAGACAAAACGGGGGTGGAACCCAGGTCTGTTTGTCCCCAGAGTGTTATTTACATTTTCTGGCCTTCAGGACCTTCACAGTCTGGTTCACATCTGATCTCAGAATACTTTTATCTGTTTAATTCTCTTTTGGGGGGTCATCAAAAGGATTGTGTGAAATTATAAAAGTGAAAGCATTAGAGCAGCGCCTGGCACAGAATAGGTACTCAATAAACATTAGCTAAATTTGAATAAGAAGTAGGCAGCAGTTGCTAAAGTTTAACAAATAAATCAAAGGTTACCCCTTATTCCTGACCTCTTATTCCTGCTTTAGAATCCCAGTGGGAGTTAGGCAGGAGTGAGTGGGAGTCTGTGAGTCGGGGTAAAAGTCGTCTTTGGAGTGCTCCTCCTTCCATTCTGCTTCCTCTGGCGAAGGGCTCCCAGGAGCAATGGGAAAACTGACAAGGGGAATCTAACAAGGATTGGAAACCTTGGAAATTTTATTTATTTCTGCTGAATCTCAGGGCTAAGGGTCAATAGCTCTGGTCAATAGTTCTGTAGCTCTGGACTTGCAGAGCAAGCCTGGCTATTAAATGGCCATCATGACCCAGGTTTCATATCTTCAGGTACCCAGAGCCAGAGGGGAGCATCTTTCTCCCTCTGGGCTGCCTGTGGCTAGGGCTACAGCCAGCCGTCCCTTTAGTGATTCCCATGGCAACAAAACAACTGAACAACTGTAGGCCTCCCTCAGAGGAAGCAGGTGAAACAAGACAGCCTTTCCGGGCAGCTCTCTGGCTAATGGGAACCACATTGACAAAGGAAGCTGATTGACTTGAAAAATCTAATGTTAGCACGCAGGTTCTCTTTAATGCTGGAGGATTATGGTCACTTGCAATTTTCCTGCTAATTGAAATTTCCATAGAAAAAGCAAACACATATATACACATGTATGTATGTATTTCCACGCCGATTCTATTTCAGAAGCAGTGGGCTGTACACTTTGTTTACCAGCTTTCTTTGACTCCACCACTCACATCTGCACTGTGTCATTGACAGCTCCGGCCATGGCGCCAGGACACTCTGCAAGGGTCAGAATAACAGGAAAACAACAATGGAGGACACAGT